>NW_009216231.1:0-44273 GCF_000690835.1 Fulmarus glacialis
ATTTTCTTTTTTTATATATATATAAAAAATTAATTTCTTTTACAGTGCTTCAAATTTCATTACAGATAAAAAGTGGTAAGGGAAAATGGAGTCCCACACTATGAAGTAATTTAATTTGTCTGTTAACCAATTTCTGTAGGATCAGTACCACTATTGCTGAAGGGTTCGTTCTACTCCAGAGAGGTCTGTGTGGCCAAGAATACTGGCCTACACGGGGCACCATTTAGCACTTCTTGGAGCAGGTGGCTTTTCCATAGACACAATTTGAAATGGAAGGATGTAGTAAGATCAGCTCTCAAGACTCGAAGGCTAGTCAATCATTTCAGCAAACTGCAAAGAATTATACCCAGACTCTTCAATGAAGTTAAAATGAAGAAAATCAGGTGGTAAAATAGGCTGTGTCATTCAGCCATGAACTGCCTAAAAAAAGACCTGGTTGATAACTGGCTTTCACAGTGCTGACATCCTTAGATGCCACATGACATCTAGAGAGTCAGGAATCTGGTTTGGTGTATTCGAAAATGTGGTGCAATATTGAAATTTGGTGCAATAAAGATCCCCAAAAAGAAAAATTGGAGGCCTGTAGCTAGCCAAGAGCATGTACTGGGTGTCCTTGTGAGGCTGTGGTGCAAAATGTGAAACATTTTCTAGGCATTGTAGCCTACAACCACTATTTGGGGGTGAAAACTTGATCCCTGTTTTCTGAGAAAGCATGGCTGTTGAGGAGGATTGTATCCTCATGGCTAGGGCACTAACCAGAAGGGAAACCTTGACCCTGGAACGATCTCCACTTGTGGCAGTTTGGACCTGCATCGTAGGACCATGCTCTGAACACCAGCCTATACACGGCTCTGCTTAGAAACGCTTTCCCCTCCCTGCTGAAGCTGAACAACTGTGCACTGCACGTGAATGCCAGGGGCCTTCTCACTGTGAAAGGGGTATGGATTTTTCTTTTCCCTTTTTCCAGAAAGGCACCTATTTTTGCCAGCTAAACAAGATGTTTGGGCAGTGCTCATTTTTAAAGAGGCGGATAAGGTCTACGATGGGTTCAACAGCCAGTCCGTCATCCCACACGCAACTGATTTACTGGGCAATTGAGGCAGATCCCGCAGGTCCAAATATTCCAAAACAGCTGCTGATTCTGGAGCATTTTTATTTTTGTTTGTCCACTCTATAACTGAACGGTCATGCCCTAAAAAAGAGATCTCATGTAGAAGCCAGTCCTCAGCATCCCTCCTGAGGTCAAGAGGAAATGTGAAAATTCCACTTATTAAGGCTAGACTCAAGCGGCTTCATGCTGTGCAACCGCAGCCAGAGGCTAGTGTAGGAGATGTTGACTTTAGACTCATATCTCAATTGTAATTTGTGTCTAAAAACATTCAGACACCTCTGTAAAACATTCAGGTATCTTGGAAACATTCTTCATATCTTCTGTCACGTTAGTGTTATTAGCTAGATATACATGCATACAGACTATTCACAGCTGAAGTAAGACACAAATCCTCTGAGTTTTTTTCATATCTGTGTGCATGGACAGCTTTGGTTTTGCCTCTAACCTTTCTATTTTTGCCCACAGGCTTCCACAGGCTTCCACAGGCTTCCCTGTGTAGGCAATGCTTGGCCTGAATCTAGACACACTTTTGGTATAACTCCACAAGCTGGCCATGCTAGGCACTCGCCAGCCATGAAGGTGATGATTTCTCCTTTGGGTGAAAGGGCATTCTGGCTAGATCAGCGCTCAGAAACACATTTATAAACAGCCAGAAAAATCTCCCATCTGTTTTTATATCCAAACCTTAACATTTCCTATTTGAAACTTAACCACGTACTTGACAGCACATGCTCTTGGATCTCCAGTGCTGCTATTAAAGGGTACCAGCCAGGCCCCCTAGTGCCTTTTAACCATGAAAGAATCTGAAGTAACAAAATTTACTTTTAAGTTTTACAAATTTCCCTGGGTATTCTAGAAACTAGGATAGACTATGTATTTTCATAAACAGCAGCCCAGAAGGAAAACACATACTTTGCAACGAACCATCTGTCAAGGGAAATCCAGATGAGTTAAGCAGATGCAGGAATTCAAGTTATTTTTGATGTTCATAGATAAAAGCAGCTATCAAAACACGATAAAAATATTTAATATTGAGTAGATGCTTGCTAGGAGTTCCTAGATGCGAAGAAATTTGAGCAAAACGAGGAACTCAGTTACCAGTAAAAATAAGATATGCTTTTGATAGTAAGTTTAAAATTACACTGAAGCATATCAGCTACTGGCTGCAGATGTTAATTCAATATTACTGCCAACTTACAAATTACAATTTAGAAATCACAAGTCAGGCCTAAAAAAGCATGTTATTAGTTTAAAGTAGCAAGATGGGTTAAAAATAATACACTTAGTACTGTTTTATTTATCTGCTTTCTTAGACATGAAGTTATGCATAAGCGACATTTCATTTTTTTCTCTGCAATCATGAGCTTTATTTTATGAAAGCTGAAATTCTCATGTAGTCACTGAATTCAGAAGCTAAGACTTTAAGACAAAATAGCAAAAAAGAAAAAAAAAAGAAAAGCAACTGTCTTAAGACTTGTGATAAAATCAGGAGAGTTGGCAACACAGAGCATGTAACTGTGAAATCCTTCATCTGTACAGAACTTGCACGAAGCCATTAAGCACACACCATCAGAAAGGTGGTTTAAAGTCCTTTATTCCTCTGAACGTCCCTTTACTTAGAGCTGCTTCTTTGTGGGACTGTTGCTCATTAGAGCAACCCAACACCGAATAGGGCTGCTCAGGGGAGTCCTAGGGCTGCTCTTATTTATATCAATCAACAGTGACCAAAACAGACTGTAAAAGAACTTATGGAGAATAAAGTTTGCCGGGAAAAAGATGGTAAATGTTATTTCAGCCAGACTTTCTCCTTGCTATTTGGGAGAAAAGGGTTTCCAGTTTCTACAAATCAGGTCATAGATTTACAGCCTGACTTTATCCCTATAGCAAGTACTAAAATAAAGATATTCAGGCCTTAGTCGTCTTTTCCTGCTTGTTACTAAAAAGAAGTCCTATGGTTAAATGTAACATTCTAGATCCTATGTATTAAATGGGACTTAAATACAGCAGGATTCCTGCCATTATCAGTGTCCTACCCCCATGTCATCTGCTGCAGTTGCATTCATGTGCATCACTCTCTACCCTCATTTTAGATTGGATTATAATAATCTTGTTATACATATATTGAACCAGTTCTTTCTTTCTTTTATTAGCTCCTTGATTTGAGTAGAAAATTACAAGTATCTACACATCCACACAATAACTAGAGCTTGAAAATGATCCAAGATGATACCCTAACCTAAGACAAGAACTGATGGCAAGAACAGATGGTTCAAGCAAAACTTACCCAAAGGGAGGTTCTTATGCCATGTGTTATGGCTGTTTATTAGATCTCCTAAAGGGTGGTGTAGCACCGAGATAAAACAAGCACTCAGTAGACAGAGTACGTGATGTGCAGTCAAATGGATTGATTTGTCTAGTGAATCTAATAAACGGATCTTCTTAATGCTGAGCAGGGAAAAATATTCCTTAGCCCCTATTCACCAGCTCATCCTCATTAAAAGAACGCCTTCTCGCCAGAAAATCAGAAAGGCCTCTGCAGAAGACTCTACAATGCATAAATATTGGTTTCTCTCAGTAGGTCTGTTTTCAAACAGCAGCACTGCTAGCAGTTGTATTTCTGATCCCTAATTTATGTTCTTTGCTGTTGCTTATTCTTTGCTCTTCCCCGATTATCATCAATATCCCTGTCTCTTCTACAATGCAAAACTGTTCTTTGCTCTTCAGTCCCACTTCTACCACCACTTGTTTTTCATCTACGTTAATTATATCCTGAGTTTCTGTATCTGATGGTACAGCCCACCCTACCATGCCTCAGTCATTGTTCATGCTCCTCTGTGCACCCATTCCACTACTTCTCCTTATACAATGGAGTAATTGCAGGGCATCTGGGAGCCTTGTGGTACTGAGCCCCTCCAAATTCATGCTCTAGTCTTGAGAAGTAGCAAAAAAATCTTTTTCACTATCCCTGAATACCATGCCTATAATTCGCATCAAATATTTAATGCTTATACTCTTTTTTTTTCCTCTCCTTTCCCTTTTTGCTCACTTGGGAGACAAAAAATGTGTTCATCATGTACACATCCCATCTTCTCTCACCCTACACCTTCTAGTCACTGACCGTGAGATCATTTACTTCATCCTGTTCCACCAACCACTAGTGGCTCAAACGGTCTCACTCAGACGTGCCCCAGCCCTTCTTTCTTCTTGCTGTCTGTCTGTTCTCTCTTAGTATTCCAGCAGGGCACCTACATCCAATTTTGAAAAACTTTCCATCCCTCCATCTGTACTTCCTACTGGCCCATTTGCCTTCCCTCATTCAATAGCCAGCAGGTAACTTTTGCACTCATTTTCTCTTCTTTTCTGGTTTTTAATCTGCTCACTCAGATTTCTACCTTCTCTGCTGAAAATGCCTTTTCTAAGGCCTCATTCAGCCTATCTCGACTGAGTCCTGGGTTCATCACTCTTTATTGGCTTTTGCTGCCTGGGGAGCTTGTGACTCACCTACTAGCTCTTGGCCTTATCTTTGTATCATCTCTGAATGCTCCTTTTGTCCCTGCTCTGCAGGAGTTTCATATGGCTGTGTCATTGGATGCCCTCATCTATCTTATTCCTGTACAGTATCATGTGCTGTGATACTTTATATTAGCAGTTAAAGACCCCTGTCAATTCACACCTTTTGCATTCTTTTGCTATCCATTATTATCCACCTCTTCCTAATATAGAGAGAGCAGCTATGCTCCTGCATATCTTGAAGATAAAACCAAAATATTTATCCCTATTTAACCTTCTTCTCTTTTTCATTCCCTACTGTTATTAAAATACTGTCTCACAGTATGCAAGGATCAGGTACGTTTTATCTATATGTACCACCCATTTGAATAACTGCAATTCTATTTTATTTGAGGTTATTTAACTGTCTGCTTCTGGTTAGATGACTGATGGAAGTATGGTTATGAGTGGCCTTTGCCAGATGAGAATGATCGAAGTTATGAAAAGATATTAGCATAAATCATAGCAAAGGCATCTGAAAGCATAAGAGATTTGAAAATGAAATAAGCTGCTAATTCCCCTGGAGAGTAATTTTAGATAAAAGATCTCTGAAGCTACATTAGGTATTACTTAGTGTCAGAAGAAGTTGCTGAAATCCATGAAAAACAGCAGGTCTCTCTGATTCGTAAGATACAGATTCCTCATTTCCCTGAGATGTTTATATATGGATGATATGGATATGGACAGATAAACAGAGAGAAAAATAGTAATCTGGCACACACACGCACACAAAAAGTATGGGGTTAAGAACGTGTTAGCATACATTTATTAGACAGAAGCAGTTCACTGTGTGACTGTCTCACAACCTGTAAGACTACATACCTGTTATATGTATGTGATATTCCTCTTTGAAGATCTTTTGGAAATAAGGTACTTTGAACTGCATGTGTGCAGATGGCAAGCCTGGAAGATTCACTTCAACATCACCCATAAAATGTGGAAACTCCCAGTCCTGTTAAAAAAAGCAAAGAAAGAGTCTAAATATAAGCTTTCACGGTATATTTTTTTCCCTTTAAAATGGCTTAAATTAATAAAAGGGAAAGGTTCTATTTTTAAGCCTCCCATTACTGGATTTTCTTACTTTAAGTTTGACTGAACCACTTGAAATAGAATGCCTGGTTTGCAGTAGGTATTACAATACGATTTTTACTTCAGGTCATGGAATTATGTATTTCAAAGTTCACTTCAGAATGACAATATTGAACCCAGTGTGCCAGCTGACAGTACAAAGTAGTCTAAGCGTATGAATATCTATACAGCAACCTTGCAATACTAGTTACCACTTCTGTTACTAATTTGGCAAACAGTTTACAGGTAAGAAATTGGCAAAGAAGGCCTGACCCTTTCAAACATTTAATATATCTGTATTCTACTTGTTCAACTTACAGGGTGTTTTCTGTATTTGGCCTTAATACATCTAAATAAACACTCCTTGCAAGTACAGGCCCTTCAGCATAATCTGCCTGAATCAATCCAAGCACAGTTTTCTACACTGCTGTATTTCAGCTGACAAGGTGACAATGCTGGAAATGTGGAAGCTCTTACCTATCATTATGCATATTTTAGTCGCATGTGGTAACCCAGCTGAGGAGGAGCTGCATTTAAAGGAATTTTTCACTTGGTTATCTGCACCCACCATCAGTCACTTGAAAATGGGTATAATAGCATGGCTCATCAGAGCCAAAACTGAAACTCTACCGATAGTGCTAGAATCAGTACGATTACTGCCAGAGCGGTTACTCTGCGCTGCAGACTGTTGGTGATATGCTGTTGAAAACATACTGGCCCTCTTCCCATGCGTACCCCTGGATTTGTATCCCACAAGTTACTGCAACAAGCACCTGAATTACTAAAAGTAAGATAAAGGAATCTGAGACGTGAGGAGCTCTGTGAGTCACTTGTGCTTTCTTCACATGAAAACCATTCCAGTGCAGCCATCTCCCCAGGAGAACTGATTCAAGGTTTTTTTTGGTTTTTTTTCAGTTTTATAAGGCTGGAAAGTTTCCTATGAGGGTAATGAAAAAAATTATTCAAAACTAAGAACCATCTCTGAAAGATGAATCACTATATATAACTTAACTTCCAAGAATTGCTAAGCGCTGCAACATTTCCTACAGTGGAAGGGCAATGGAAGAGTTTTATCAGCAGGGAATAGCATGGCCCAAACACTAACAGCAGCTGATTTGTGCTAACTCTTTGTGATACTGAGTTAAATGGATTAACAGGAGTACTAGCAAGGAGAAAACATGACCCTCCATACCTGGTTCTCAGTGTTCACAGCAATACAGGAAGTGCCAATTTACAGATGCAGAAGATAAGAGAAATAAGGATGCTCTCCTTTTGCCTTATCACTAATGCAACGCATGCACTCCTGGTCGCGAGGTATGGTGATAACTGCCTAGCTGCACAATCCCTTACATTCCATCTGCAACCATCCCCTTGCAGGTGGTAGACATGCAAAAAGTGCCCAAAGATAAAAATTTTATGGGTGTATGCTCTAAGTTCACAGTATCTAATATACATCTCTGGACTGGTGTCTCATGTTGAGTCATACATACTCTCACCCAGGAATAAATAGGAAGAAATACATTACGTATTCCTGAAGATAAACGAATGGAGAGCTGTGGACTCTGCATTAGAAATAAGTAAACATGGGACTATAAATCCAGCCTCCTGCTCTTGCCTTGCCCCAATGCTCCTGCCGTGCCTTTTGCTGATTTACAGATAAAATTCCACCATACAGAATTTTGTATTGGACTGTGTCTTTCCATCTGAGTTTTATAAAAAAGTTCATTTTTTCTGATCTGTATGAATATTACCTGATAATAAGTAACTAGAATGCCAGCTCTGTCAGATGTGCAATTTACTGTATTATTTGTCTCAGCAAACAACTACCGAGACTGGAAAATATTTCATAAAATAAAAGCAAAACAGAGAAATCCAACCCCAACAGTGTGCTACTGTTTACATTATAACAGATGGGTGAGTGGAGAGCCCATTAGAAAAAAACATATTTGACACTCCAAACTACAGCTACCTTTCATGTGTACATTATTTCACATTTTCTACATATATATCCCATACTGTATGAAGCATGCCTGAATTGTATCATGACCTCTGTTACCCTGTAGCCCCATAATATGGTATTGCCATTGCTAGAGAGATGGGCACAGGCTGGCACAAGAGACCTCACAGCTATTAACAATTCACCAGTGCCCAGATAAAGAAATGCAGATCTGGGGCTGAACAAAACTGTTTTTAGGGGTAACAAAGAGAACAAAGAAGTATCTACCATACGTGAAAGGCACTGTGTGTAGTAAACCTGGCTGTAACGTGGAGCTTTAGATCAGTGAAGAAACAGCAAAGTCTAAAAGTGTATTAGCAAACATAAAAATGCCCCCAAGTAGATCCTAGAGAGAGGAAAAAGAAACCATCACGATGAAGATCATATCCTTCCCAGCAAAGGACTCCAGATGCCAATGACATGCCGTAATGCCCCCACCGGCCCCCACCAGACTGAAACTGCCCATTTCAGGACCCGCAGGGGTAGGGGAAGGGTGGGCGAAACACCATGAAAAGTGCTAGAAGCTAAGAAGTGTGTGTATAACAATTTTGACATTATTATTATTACTGAAACTTTTTTCTGCACAGAAGTATTATCTTCTGTAATAGTTAGATGGGAACTTATAATGATTCTTGGATTACACTGTTAAAATTTAAATGATACTAACAATAAATTCTTGGCTTTATCTATAAGGTGTTTCTTCTTCACCCACAAATAATGTTTCAAATGTAACATCTTTATCAGTATGATTATAAAATCTGTTATTTACAACAGTCCCACTGGAAATAAAGAAATAAGATAAAAAAATAAAACCAAAACAAACCAAAACACAAATACATAAAATGTATTTGAAAGCAATATTAAAAAAAGAAAACTAAAATAATGAGTTAAACCTACTGACTTCCATGAAAATCACTACAGCCACAGCACTTATGAAAATGAAGCTTCAATTTAGATGATTAAATAGCCTTTGGGGCTTCATTTGGCTCACAGCTTTGGTAAGTGTGAGCATTTACTGTTCATGTAGTGACATTATCACCTGCGGACACATAGCTGTAGTATTATTATTGTGCAGGAGAAGAGTAGATGACTACTAACTTTTCGGGCTAATGCCAGTATCAGGTTGTTAAATTCAAACCCACCAAAGCGGCCATTTTGCTATCTAGATTCTAAGAAAGTGTTGTCCAAAATCTTTTGACTCAGTTGTTATTTTTTTCCTTACTGACAAGCAAAAGACAACTTAATTTCAGCAATATCCAGAAAACCATTTTCCCAAGAAATTCAAGGTGCCTAGTAGGAATAATCTACATCATTTGTTAATAGGTACACTAATAGCGCAAATGTACAAGCCCATAAATCTAACCGCTTCCCTCTCTGGAATACAACTCAGGTCTGCATCATGCCTTCATAAACGGTATTTTCTCTCTGTGGTCTCTGATATCAGTCTGTGCTATCAGTCAGTGCTCACCTCTGGGACATGAGTGACATACGCTATGTTCTTTAAGTTCTCAGCTCATAATTATGCAAAGTTCACTTGATCAGCCTTAGTCCTTATTGCTGAGGTGCCTGTACTCTGCCATATCCGGGATGTCATTAGGAACTGGGCCCAAAATACCATATTTAGAACATACTTCTACTTGCAGAGTTTGAAAAATAAAGCTATACAACCATACTGTTAGCTCATATTTGTATGTCTCATACTGCATGAACAGATAGTTTCTTCTTTAAATCCATCAGCATAAAATTTCTAATATTCATCTACTTCAGTGGTTTCCAACCTGGGGGGTCTGCAGCATACCCCTATGCAGTTTATGAAGAAGAAATCAACCCAGAACCAGCAGGCTTAAATCAGCTGCACACAGGTCTCTAACCTCATCAGCAAGTTTTGTGGCTCAAATGAGGTTATTGCCCCATTTCACTCTAGTCATGAGGAAAGGGCAGCCAGAGGATGAATTTAAGATCGCTGAGGTTCATCCTAGTGTTGCAATGGGCAAAGGGAGCACCTCTGATTTCCATCAGCTACCTCATTATACCCAGAAGCACAGGCAAAACTGGATGCTGCAAAAGAGGAGATCATGGTATTTTGGTTTTCTTCCCTTTGCTTCTAGTTCCCCACACCAAACAAATGCACACGCTCTCTGCTGCAATGCCAGGTATTGGTTTAAGACCCTACAGTGGAGCTGGCAGCACTGATTTGGTATCTCTTTAAGTGAGGATATTTTTAGTAATGGTAACTGAGCATCAAAGCCACACTTTCTGATATCATCTGGCCCTTCTCTGCCATCACCTGAGGAAAAGAGAAGGCATTGCCCGGGGAAGCCCTGTCCTGACCCTGAGCCAGGACATGCAGCTGCCCTGGGGCTCCTGGCCGGCTGCCGGCGAGGCAGCCCAGGGGCACTCTGGCAACTCCCAGCGCCCTGGCTGGCTGCAGGATTGCTCCTTGCTGCTTGGTGTTTTTTATTGCAGGTTCTGGGCTGTGTCTCCCAACCCCAGAGGACCAGGACCAGGTGCCGGCAGGATTCAGCAAGGATCACAAGCTGTCTGGGAGGGCGATGCTAAGCCCTCAGCAGACTGTATCCCATGCTTCATGCACACACGACCCCATGTCCCTCAGCCACCAGCCCCTTTCCACCCAGGGAAAACTGCCACAGAGAAGGTGGGACCGGGATTAAAAACCAGTAACGATTAATGGTAAACAAATGTGCCACGTTTTCACCTCTCCTCCCCTCTGAATGTAGCTCATAGGGTGTTTGGTACACAGTAAATATGAAGTAACACTAAAAATAATATAAACACTGTTCAGATATAATCATGAAAGAGGATAAACACACACTGAATATTTCTGCTCTAAGTAGTGATGATATATGCTATATTTAATGCTAGGAAAACATTTGTATTTTAAACCCCTCAGAATAATAAATAAACAAAAATAGAGGGAAGGAGCTGAGAAAATGCACATAGGAATGTGTATATGTGTGCTTGTTCCAGAAACTGCCTATAGCAATTTTTATTTAATTTATTAAAATCCTTTTAACTTATGAGGTAGGTATCTTTGCATCTCTTAGATAGCTTTGTTTCAACTCTCAGAACATGGCAGGCAGGCAGGCAGCTAGAGGAAATTTAATGAGAGGCAATGGCTATATATTTTTGCAAGTGTTTGAAGTAAGAAATGAACAGCTGGAATTCAGAGACAAAGGCCCGACCCCTCTGTGGTTATCTCTAACTTCATTGCAGTGCTGCAACTTGCAGTGATCTCTGCAGCTGAGACCTCTGCAGCTGTGAGCTGCTAAAGTACAAACATCATTTTAATATTTCATTCAAACATACGTGAGAAGAGAAGTCAGCAGCCAAGACTAGAACTCACTTTCATGCCTGTGAGATCAAATCTACTGCTCAGTTTCTGGCCTTCTGTTCTTTGCCAATACCTTATTTAAATAGGAAGAAAGTTTGATAGACATTGCGGCTTTTAGCCCTCACTAAACGAAAAATACACATCTACTCTTAACGTTACTACCTGTATACTTGTATGGCTTCAGTGGGGCTACTTAGCTCCCACAGTGAAAGATGACACTTTGTTCTTCAAAAGACCTCCTGCTTCATGTTGGTACTGTCAGTGCTAACCTATTCATAGTTTTCAAGTCCAGAAGGTTTTATTTGATCTGCTCATCTGTTTTGGTTTCACCTGCCTGGGTTGTTACTGGCAATAACAATCACAAAATCCCATCAGGAACTGCGGCACAAAGTCCCTAATTGCATACACAGCTACACCTTTTATCTCTTAGTCTTGATTTAAAGAATTCAAAATATGGAAAATCCACTGTAACAGTGGAGTAACTGCTTCAGCTGAGCTCCAAGCTGCTGAGACAGAAGACTGAAGACAGCTTCCAGGACCAGACACGGGTATAGAAAGGCTACCCCTGCACTGTATGGCAATGTAAGGCACGGACATACCCACAACCTTGCTGTCGTTCTCCATCATCTTTGTGCTCTTCTCCTCCTCAGTCTTTGCTTAGCTTCTTCAGGCTCCTGGCCTTTCTCTAGAACCACCACTGCAAGTCTTGCCCATTTGCTCCCTTATTTGAGAAAATGATAATAAGACAGCAATAACTCCCTCCTTGAGAGTTAAAGCAGCAATACGGCCTCTTTTTATGTGCACGCTTGGCCTTGAATGACCTCTTCCTTTAAAAAATCATTATAGAATCCTTTAGTCTATTATCCATTTCTGCTTATTTAAAGGCAACAATTCCCAGGCCACCCAGGTCCCAAACAAGCCCTGGGTCTCTGCACTTTGAATTTACACATTAATGCATTTCGAGCCTAAACAAAACTGTGTATGCATATGTCCTCAAAACAGTGACCCTTGTTACTGAAATGTCCAAACTGGTATTTAGCTTTTCCACAGCAAGCTCAAAGTAATCTCAAAATTTCAGACCACCTAAAATAGGAAATGCTTGCATTTCATTGAAAGACTATATCCATGCCTGTACTCACTGGCAGATGCCTGATTTGTGATAGACGGCACTCCCGCTCTCTCCCCTGTGCCTATAGCTTGGGTATCATCTTCTATTCACTCCTCACAACCTGGTAGTGCCTTGATACTGCAGATCTGTTCTGCATAACATATCACAGATACGACAATTCCTATCAAACCCCACAGCTAAAATTTTTATCGAGAATCTCATCATCTGCTGTTCAGTTACATCGGCATCTTTCCCTCTGGCCTTCACAAGTGCAGTTGTTCTCCACCGATACAGAAATGCTGCTGCAAAGACCATTCTCCTAGTCTGTTTCTTTGACCATGTCAGTCTTTTCTTTGATCAAATAAAATACAGGCCACTTCCTTTCATATTCAAAGCCCTTCAGATCTTTCACTATCCTTGGTACAGACTGTCTGTATGACAGCTGCTCCTTCAATCAGTCTATAAATTCAGGCTATGAATCTCTTCTCTAATTAAAAAAACTTTCCCCTGTGCAGTTCCTTATTAGCTGCAGAGCTTTCTCCTTTCTCATTCTCCTTTATAATTCTTCTTTGCTATGAGAAAACATGAGGATGTCATGCATTAGGTATCCTGGATTATCTGTCATCCTGACCAATGAAATCACTATTGCTTACACCCTCCTGTCTAGCCAGCCATAACTCTTGGCTTTTCTTTAGCAATGAAATGCTGTAGGACTGGAGCTGTATTTTGGTTGTATTTGAGCATCACCTAGCACAACACTGCCCCAGTCCTTAGCGACCATTGCTAGTTCCTTGATAGGACAAATATTCCTAGTAGTGTGAAGAATTAATGGCTAGCCATTCTTTCTGCTGCATTAGGAACAAATGGTGTTTGAAAACAAACCAGTGCACAAGGAAGGATGGACACTAGACAGTCTCACGTCTTGAGATGTGTGGTGACCAGGAACAACAGTAATCACCGCTTCCCGCTGAGGGCAAGGACAGTTCTTTCTTACAGCTGCCCTTTAAGCTTTAGCTACTCATGAGAGTCAAAGAGGAGGAGGTGAAACAACTTTATCCATGCTAGAGGTGCAGCAGACGTCGCTAAGCACAGCCTCTGTGCACACCCAGGATGTCCTAGGAGCAAGTCCACCAGTTTTTCCATCAGGCAAATGTGAGGTCTCATATATCTCAGCGACACTGTGAGGTTCCTCTTTTTTGTAACTCGCTCTTGCCTGTTGATTAGCTATTCATAACTGCTGAAAATGCTGATTAAAAAAAGCTGCTCAAAAGTAAATATTCTTCTATTTTGTCTCTGAGTTTCTCCAATTTTTGTTAAGCTTTTTCTCTTGCTTTACTGTCTCACCCATGTCTGACCTTGGTTGAACTAAATAGCAATCAGGTGATTCATCTGGATGAGAAACACCAGTGTGAGCTTTTCCAGTTAATTCTTGAGTCTGATAAGCTGCTAAATAAAGTGGTAATGTTACAATATCGTGTACCTGTAAGAGACAAAGAAATCGGCTCCTGCAAAGCAACTGTGTCTCGTTCCCTACATGAAACTTCCCTAAACCACCGGCAAGTCAGTCGTAATGGTTTTTCTAACTACCTCAGCAACACACTTTATGAAAGCCATTTCTGTGGTGAATAGGAGAAATGAACATTCACTAATAATATGCAATACTTATATTTACAGATTTACTGAGACTACAGCTTGCTGTCAAGGGAAATCACTTATGACAGAGCAGTCAATCTTTCTGGTACCCTAGAAGACCAAATATCTGACTATGATGTGGAGAATAAAAATAAATTTTAAATACATGGTTATTTAATCATCTTCAACAATATGAGTACATATGCACTAATACACATACCATTGCATTGTGGAAAATACACCCACATTGCAGCTGAAATCTGGAGCGTATCAGGATTTGTAAACACTGCTAATGCCATTTGTACCTATTTGAGAACAGTAAGCTCTACTTAGAGTTCTGAAGTCATTTTGCATTAAGGCAACTGTCTCCAGCTAATTTCATAAGGCAACTGTCTCCAGCTAATTTCAGCTGCATTAAAAAGTATATTGTCCCTTGTTGCCTGATACTCAAATCTTAACAGTGTTTTTTAGAGTTGCCTAAACCCAAGAAGGTAGATTTGCAGTAAAATACCCCAGCAGATATTTTCCTTGCTATGAGCTTTGCAACATAATAAAACCGGTGTTATCAAAATGAAGAGTATCTGGAGCAAGGGGATTACTATATGTTGCTCACTGTAGATGGAGAGTAAATCAGCTGCCTCAACATTAGAAATGGATGACTGAGGAGCCATGCTGTTCTGGACAAAATTCCTTTTGATCATATCTGCTCTGAAGAGTTTTACCATCACCTGTTCTGAAAAAAATTGGGGCTGGTTACAAACAAAACTATAAACTTGCCCTTTGGTACTAAGCACAACCTGAAGTGGCAGGTTTGGACCAATGGTCTCAGTTTGAAACTTTCATCCAACTTGTTTTGGTTTAGCTGTAACTGTAAATTACACATGTGCTTGTGCAGGGTTCAACTTGCTGTGATTAAGGTAGTAAAACAGTAATAGTAATTTTCTATTGAAGAAAAAAATGGGATTATATGCTGCATTTGACTGATACTGAGAAAATTAATAGGGCTTAAGAAGATGACAGAAAGTAAAAACACCGGATGCATATGGAACGCAGGGAGAAATGTGTCTCATAAATTTAAATGTGGGGTTTGCAAACAAGTCAGTGCAAATTCCCTTTCCTTTAAAAAAATCAGTAATAACTCTTTTCCAAAATTAATTTCTTCCTCATAACTTGTGCTAATTAATATACCAGTTTTAATATATAAGGAAAGAAAAAGAAAACTGTGTGCAAATGTGGAAAGAAGAAAGGCTGACTTCGCAAAACATGGCTATCTGCACTTAAGTTTTTGTTTCAGGGACAACAGTAATATGGAATATATTGGGTCTTCCCAGTTCCCTCTCTTGTTTTTTCGTTGAAATTAAAATGATTTTCTGTCCCCTGAGTTTTAGCCTCCTAACAGGATTAGCAGCGGCAGCATACTGTACTTGCAAACGAGTTGCCTTCATTTTCTGAAGGCAACATACCCTGTTCCTGAACTCCTCCTCCACGCTGTCCCTCTACCCCCAGTTTTGTTGTCAAAAGCTGTGGTGTGGCCACTAGGCACAACTGTTCCAGAAATAACAGTGGCTTGTTTGGTGTCAGTTGGGGTGGCAGTAGGAAATGCATACATTATGTTTGCATAGCCATTATGTAAACACATCTGGGTAGCAAAAGAGGATATAAGGAAACATAAAGCTTAGGAGGCGTCAATGTAAAAATAAAATCAGCTTCACCTGCATATCAGTATATCTGGAATGTGTTTTCAAACTGTCATCAACAATCTAGAATACAAGTGAAAACTGATATGTGTTATATGGGTGTTTATTTTGTCCATTCTTATTTGTATTATACATGCTGCCAAATCAGTCTCTACCATTTACTGCGTGGATTAGATTGCCATTCACCAGGATGGGAACTAGCATGCAGCTAGCTCCCTTGTGGCCACCTACACTTAGGGGTCTTGAGCTTCAAGCTGAATCACACTCGGGGTGTTTCAGCTGAGTCCCACCCCAGAAGCCTGATGAGCCACTCACAGCTTGCCAGTACGTGCTACAAAGCAGATGTCCTTTCTCACGCTGAAGTTCTTCAGAATACATAAGCCCTGACTGGCAACGATGGCTGGTCTAATGACCTCTGAATACCTTTTCTGTGTTTGTCATGATCTACCTACTTTTTTCCGTGAATCATAATAGTTTTAATAATTATATGAGACAGTTTCTCTTGACTCCCTCACCAGGTCAGGAAACTAAGCAGCAGAACACTAACCGAGCTGCTCTGGTGAGGTGCATCCTCATCAAATGGGAGCACCTCCCTTCGCCACCCGAAATTAAAACTCAGTACAAACCACTACCTATTTCAAAAGAATTTGAATGGAATGGCCCACCCTTCTGATAGAAATGGACTGGAGGAGTTCCTGGAGAGTACAAATCCATGAAAACAAAAGGAAGGAGCCTTAACTGTGCTGGTGTGAAATACAGACTCTGCCCGGTGCATGAGATACAGACTGCCAAATTCAGTAACAACGGACCCAGGAAACTATGTCTGACTGCAGAACTAAAACTGCCGGCTCAGAGTCCTCAGCAGCTTGTGATGCCCAGAAGGTTTTCTGCCTTACAGTGTCCCCTCAGAGACTGAGATGCTGAACAGCAACTGGGTCTTCACCAACCATCTAGATAAGGAAAAAGGGATATGAAGACAAAGGTGCCCCCCCAGTTTAACACAAGAGACTGTGAAAGATAAAATGAGTGGTTCTCACACCGATAGCGGTCCCGTCTCAGACAATTTCTGGTGAGTACAGAAGCCAGCACTGGATCGAGGCCTCACAGTGATGCGCAGTGTGTTTTTATAAGTGTATTAAATTCTAACTGTATTATTCTATTATATTAAGTAGTTTCCCAATTTCTAGAAGAAGACATTATTTAATTACAAAACAATTTACTGAATCAGACACCAAACATACTCATCTTCATCAACACACAGAAGCAAAATTATAGGAAAATCCAGTTGCTAAGAACTCCTATAAGATCTTTGTCATAAGGTACCCTTATTTCATTGTATTGTATATCATTTGACTAAAGGGACTCTGAGAAAAATAAGAAAATGATAGCATCCCTATGTAAGTACAGATCTACTAGTTTTATTATTTTCAGTAATAATAAGAAGCTACATAAAACTAGTGTGCTGCTTGGATTATTATACTGTACCTTCCATATAGACCACAGCATTACATTAGTCATTCACTGCAGTTCAGTGACATGAAATATCCTCTTATTACAGAGAGTGTATGTCACTTAATAGCTGCAGAAATTATTTACTTAAGCTCTCTCCTTCCCATCTGCCCTCCCCTCTCCAAAAATCCATTCATTTTCTTATCCCTTGGGGAAACGCTGCCAGTACTCTCTGTATGTTATGCATACATAAATTACATGCCTTAAAGAATGAACAAAATCATAAACCCAAAAATATAGCCTCCAATGTGAATAAAAATTAGGGAAGATAACTCTTCTCTACAGCCTCCTCTCTGACCCCAATGCAAAAGCTCATTTCCTGAGCGTGAGAGAGGAAAAATGCAATTTCAGCTTTTTATACCAGAGCAATACATCTGCCTTTGCCAAGCGCATGCAGAAAACATGAATTTCATCCTAAAAGGTTTTCAATGTTTAGAAACCTCCTGGGAGAACTTGTCAAAAACACAGTGAACCAAGTTCTAATTGCACAAACTCACCCTGGTCTTGACAAACACAACAGTTTGGTTTGAATTTCAAAACTGTTCCCACAAAAATCCTTGGGACCAGAAAGAATGGTTTTAAGGTGCTCTTTTGAACCTCAAAGACAAAACCAGAGGCTGGTGGTGTGCAATGAATTAAAGCGTTCTCCTAGTGAGATTTGAATCTAAATATAGCAACTATGCTGATCATAAGGAAAGGCTGAATTATAATTTTTAAAAAATGACAGATGAGACAGGGTGGACAACCTCAAAAGGTCTGGAAACTCAGTGTAGATAAGAAACCATGTATATAGCACTTGGCAGAAGCTTATCCAAACTAACAGATCCTTCTGAAGGATGCCCTCCTGCAACCTTTCTATTCAGTCTTTACTTTTGATCTGCAAGAAATCCCTTTTCCCCCTCGCCTCCAATGCTACTTTTGGAAGACAACTTGCTAGTTTCGTTCCACAGAGAATTTTCTTCGGGGTCAATTGTAAGTGCCCCACGAGCCCCTCTTTTTGGAGGGGAAGATGGTCTCTTCCGCTATCTGTTGTTTCAGAAATTTGGCTCTCTTTCACCTACCCACACAACCTTACATCTCCGTAATCTTTGCTACTAACAATAGTACTTACGTGCTTTCCCCCTTACTGTATTTTCTTCCGTAACTTTCTCTTTAATATCTACAAGTGGTACACTTAATTCAGTAGTTCCTATTTTTAATTTTAAGAACTTTCCTAACAAAAGTTTTGGGAAACGACATGTTGCCTGCTCTCAGAGATGCTGTTACGAGTGCAGTAAGCAGGCGCTGTATGCTGCCTCTATAAACTTCCAAGTATGACTCCAAAACTTTTAATTACTGGCATCAACGAATCAAGGGAGCTACATTACAGCAGCTGAGTGATTACTCTCTCAGTGTGATTCATAGACCAAGCGGGGTTTTAAAGCAAGGTTCTGCATGTGTATATGCATGTAGAGGAGAGGTAGATGCATGTGTTTTTTGGGGAGTTCCAGTTTAACTAGTCAAAGCCATATAATGCAGACACTTACTGAAACTTTCTGGACAGGAAAATATAGAATTCATGCATTATTTTCAATTGTTTAAAGAAATGCAAAATAAAATTTCTCATCAGAGGAGCTGTTTTAGAGCAATCCACCAAGTCAAGATAATGAATGAGCTGTTCCTTCACAGCATTCCTTAAGGAGGAATTATCCCAAATGATATGGTTACTGAATACGAACATTTATAAAGGGACAGTCATTATGTGAATTATGTATTTTACATAATTTATTTCAACTTCCAGTTTATAGCAGCACTTTTATCTTTTTTCATTCAGTGATAAAAAAGGCCTCAATTATAATTCTCCTAGCATGTCTACAGAACAAATATCTGCTAGTGAAGTTGCTGTGCTCATTCAAACATATAATTATACATCAGAGGGTCCTGGGCAATCTACATTTACCAAAATATGAATAAATAAAAACCGCACACTTAAATCTAGCAGCTTAGGTATATGAGAAATGCACTACAAAATATATTTAGGGGTGTGCCAGTCTGTAGCAGTGCTACCTACCATGTGATGACTATTGGTCGGGCACTTCTGCTGGTAAATATGTAAATCCACTTAGAGCTCAGAGAGCAATATGCTTGCTGCCATGTTTTTAAAAGAAAACAGAGACTATTGCTTTCATGTCTCCTCAGATTCAGTACATTTTTACTGAGGTTTATCCAGTTTGCATGTACAAAGCATGGCTGCAAAGCATGCAAGTGTGAAAGAAATAAGAGCAAACCAGATTATAACAAGTATTACTGCAATTTCAAAGAATCTATAATCAGAGGTGGAGAGGTATAACGCAGGAAAGCAATTTAGAGCCACACCACAGGTTACTATTACAGCAATGTACTATTTAGGAATTAAAGACTACTGGGCTATTGGTCTGCATCAGCATGCCTGACAGCAGAGGTTGGCCAAATGTTCTGGTCTGGCCTAAAAGCAATTTCACTGGCTTCTACAAGCAAAAATTCAAAAGCTGAGTTATTAATGAAATAATATTTGCTAATGTACTTTGGCAAAGACCCTGCTAGACCTTGTAGATGCTGAAAGGATCTGAGAGCTCCATCTCATAGTCTTTCCACTGCGAATCACAGATATTCACAAAAGACAGGCTCCCCTGATCTGGGCTACAAAAAACACTGACCAGAACAGAAATTTTTTAAATTATGGCTCAGGTGAGGGTTGTGGAAGATTAGAAGCTCCTATAGTAACACAGCATGGGGGATCCATGAGGCTTGAGGACAAAAAGCTCGTCATAATGTTTCCCTGTCTTCTTGTAATCTTGATCAATATAAAGGTTGATCAAAGTATCAACTACTCCTTAACAATTACTTAGAATGACCAAACCTTTCATAAGAAACTCAAAATAACAAGTTCATGAAATAGGTAGGAATTAACTGCTCCTTCCAAAAATGTTCATGTCTTTTCCCTCTCTCATTTTCCCAACTTCTCCTCTGAGTTTTCCTGCTGTCAGCTGCCAAACTTCTTGCTTTAAATACTGAATCAAAACACAAGGATAATATCACTCATGTCACTCTTGTATATTTTGTAGCAACCATTTAGGAAGCAAGCAGTACTATTTCCTTCTTGATAAACATATACAGTTCCAGTATATACTGTCTCACACCTAATTCTAAAGACTTAATTGTTTTCTATGAATCCTTACTAGATACATGGAAATCCTTACGTTAATAAAAAAAAAGCAAAGCCCCATGAAACAGAAAACAGTTATTCAAGGATTGCTGATTCTGCACAAGGATTTCTACCAGAATGTCTTACTTTTTAGGACTAGATCACTAAGGAAAACTGAGTTTATGTTCTCATTCTGACTTTAATGTTATACAAATCTATCCTTCCCCATAAAATATATTAATAATTTTATTTAATTTTCTTATACAACCTGGAGGCCCATCTATCCTGTATGCCAGTATGGTTCTGTGTGACTATACAGACATCGTTATCCCATCCCCAAGGGAATCTGTAGTTTAACTATTATCTTTTAAGACTCCCTCTACTTTTCTGCATGTCCAATAGCAATCTGTATCTTACAAACTAAGAATACTGGTAATTGATAGAGTAAATAATTGCATTTAATGGACAATATTGTCCTGACAGGTAGTCCCTTTAGCAATACTCACTGAGGCATTCTTTATAGAAGAAACATCATAACTGTGTATATTTGCATTGGGACACACTGTGGAAATTTATTGACAGCTCTGTATGGGGAATGAAAACTTCATTTTTCATATCTTTTCAGTGTTTGAAGTTGCTTATACTTACAAGCACTATGTAAAGGAAAAGCAAGAGTATTATTGCTGTAAAAATGAATATGAAAATGAGGTTGAGAAACGATTACATGGAAGTGGCTATTTAACAACTCTGCTGAGACTTTGAGCATCACCAGTATGAACTAGGCATTTTGCCTGCAAATTAATACAGTTGTGTCAAGTTGGAGCCACTGTCTGAGTGAAGGCTAAAAATGGAGCCAGGATGCTGGAGGACAGTCCTGTAGAGCTGGGAATAGCCTCACCTTTGTCGATCTGAAATTCAGCAGGTGAAGGGGGCAGAGGCTGTTCTTCCTTCCGGACCCCTCCCGACCACAGAGCGACAGAGCGACAAAACTCTGTATGGGAAACCCTGGTGATTTTTGCCCTTCTCGGTCCTTAGGTGTAGTTTTGTAAGTGTAAAAGAAAGAAATGCAACAAATGGTTTGCACTATGAGAAGAAAGCCTTTTGGGCTTTATTTTGCTATTGAAATGGCAGTAGAGGAATTCATACAACCCATACCACAAGGGCACCCAGTTACCACTGCGGCAGGTGCCATATAGAACAGACAGAAATCACAGCACTGCTGCTTACCATTCAAGTGTGCCTGTGTACAATTGATTTCATTTGCTTATAACTTTTCCAAATTTAACTGCTCGGGTTGAGCACAGCCCATGCCAGGTGTCTGCCTCAGGCTGTTTTTTTTCTGTTTGGTTCTATGTTTCTGTTTTAGGGTTTTGACATTTTCAACTAGCATTGAAACACATTCAAACACTTCTGAGAGCGAGACCAAAGGGAAAATAAGCCGCTTTGCTTTGTAGAAATGCCTCATGCTTTGAACTAGAGACGTACAGTTTAGCAAGGGAGTAACTTTGTGTCAGAGATGTGCCTTTTGCTTCCCTGTGAATATCTGCCCCAAACTGGAAGAGTTTAAGGTACCTTTGAAAAGTCAATAATTTTCATACTTGCAAGAATTTAGCTAAAGGTTCAGAAACAAGTATCTTCACAAACTGTGCATCACTCAGCGTGCCAAAGCATCTCTCAGCTGTCATCAGACCATGAAACTGCCACTCTCAGAAGAGAGAGAGGGCATCCTCCATTCCCCCTTTGCCTCCCACCCCCATTGCTGCTGCTGGCAGGACTCTGAGCTGCTCTCAAACAGGGGCTGAGCTGGCCCCGCACAGCAGCTGAGGGTCGGAGAGCCAGCTTTCCTGTAATTACTGATCCCAAGTACTCTGCGTGCAGATGGAGCCGGGCACCTGGAGCTGAGGGAATATGGAGGCAGAAGGGCTCCCGGCTCTGGGTCTGAGTCTAGCAGGGACGCAGTGGCCCGAGCCCTGTCCTCCTCCCTCCCCACCAGCCCTCTCTAAGAGGCTGAGCAGAAGGCTTGGCATATCTGTGTGCAGCCACACAGTTGAATGAAGGCTGTGTCCACCTGGGCCATGCTGTGAAGGGGAATGAGAGCAGAGAGAGTAAGGTTTGATAGGAAAATCGGAATAGGCTACACAAAAGGAGTGGGAGGAGGGGAGAGACTTGAATCAGGGCAAGAGGGTGGAGTGTTAGAAAGGATGGTGGGGATGGGAGCAGGAGGTTAGGACTGGCTGGCTAAGGAAAAGGGACTGACCTGGGGAGAGAGGGAAGGGAGAAAAGGAGAGATTTTGATTGGGACAGCAGGCTCGGAGTGAATGATTAGGATTCACTGGATGTGGAGACTAGAAATGAGAGACTCAAAGACTGAAAACTGGAATTGGATAAAAGTAATGGGATATGTCACAGAACCAGGGATGAGGAGGACCCAGGATGGGGGCAGAGAGAGAGACAGGGAGAGAGGGTTTGGAAGTGACAGGAAGGAAAAAGCCAAGTTTGGGGAAATGGTCAGAAAGTCTCAGTGCCTCTGGCTCTGGAGTTTGGACTGGTCACCAGGACTCCAATTATCATCACCCTCGGCTGTCAACAAGCAGATGTGAAGCCCAGAGGCAAAGTACGTGTCTCCTTTTCCTTCTGAAGTGGCTTATCAAAAGAAAAAACACACGCTGCTATTAGCAGGTAGCTCACATGGCAAACATCCATGCAGGGGAGCTTACAGTTCCAGTACCCTGATAAGACACATTGGATTCATATGGCAGACTTTTGATTTTTGAGGTTGCTATCTTTTTGTAAAAACTAAAGGATATATGTAGACAGAAAGTCCTGCATTAAGGGAACCGTCTGGAGGTTTCAATGGTGAAGACTCATGAACTAGGAGATGTCAGGCTAAGGTCATCTGTACCTGTGTGTATGTATGGTTCAGTCCTTACTTAGTTACATGATCACACACTGTTCCAGAGGACATGAGCCTTTTCCATTAAAGAGGATCTAACTTGTGATTGTGAGGTGTGAATATATAGTGACAGAGACCCCTGTAGTTCTCCTGCACTCTGCAACTGCTGCATGAGCTACAAGGGGTGTGGGAAGAAGGGTGTAAATGCAAGAGACAACAGCAGATGTGAAAACATTTACGTCTTGTTACGGGGGTTACTGCTGCCAGGAGGAACTGAATTCGACCAACTCTGACATAACATGTCTGTGAGATACTAAGTGAATTTCTAAAACCAAACTATTCCCAAGCAGTTATAAATTGTTTGCCATTCTTTTTTTCTGTGTGATTGCCTCCACATCCCACCTAAGCTTAGATTTGTTCAAGTGACAAATGCCCATGGCTGGTATTGAAATCAGTGAGAGCTGGACCTGGGTATATCGCCACTGGGGAGAAGAGAAAGGGCTGACAAAATATCCGTAGGGATAGCAAGAGTCCAGGAGTGCATAGCACTACCTAGATAGGACTGCCCTGTACTCCTTTAAGATCAGCATAAAAAGTAACCAGTCTTTTTTATGGAGCTAAATATATGACACGGTTATAGCCATCACTCAAAACAAGCAAAGAAACTGCTTTTACAACCGTTTGAATTCTACAAGGGAAATAGGACTGTCGGTATAATAATATATAAGATTACATCAAGGAAATATGTGGCTCTGTCCGCCCCTAATGAAATACTATGCTAGATCCTCCCCCCCCAATTAGGTAACCACTCAGCTAAAAGATGGGTAATATATAAATTTTCATAATAATGTCCTCAGACATCTCAAATTAGGGACCCTTTGACTTTAATTTCTTTGTGCCTCAGTATAAAATGTGGACGATAATGGACAATAATACTCCTATTGTGAAGGCTACTGTGAAGATAAATACATTAATGCTTGAAAAGCCCTTAGGAAGTAGAGTGATGAGTGTCATAAAAAAGCCCACGAGGAAATGAACGATTTCATCTTCATATCAAGGTTTCAGTAGTGTGCAGAAAGTGAGGCCTGGGGCCACACACTGCACAGAAAGGGTAAACCAAAATATTGAATAGCTTCTCATTAAGTGAACACAATTCATCCAGTGCAGAAAGTGAGACAGAGGTCCTGTGGAAAAATGGGATGTGAATAGATAATTAAAGATTGTATCATAATGCATATACACAATAGGGGTGAAAAGTTTATACCAACGACCTTAATTCTGGCATCTCCTAACTTCTGAACGCATGACTTTGCAGCCTCAGCAGTGTTGTCTCATTTTTAACACCATTTTTTAGTGTAACTGTATTCGTGTTGCTTAAATCATCATCTACTCATTTCTGATATTAGGCTTGTTTATGTGATGCTTTTCTTTCTCTCATGCCTTGTATTTGGAACACTTTGTCCAGATATGCAAATCTTTGCAGCCTGACCTTGAGGGATAGTAGGAGTTTGTATAATTTAGGTTAGCGCAGTAATTGTTTGGCCCAGATGCCAGAAACATCCCCAAGGGTATTTAACATTCATTCAGAAGATGTAGCTGTTGCTTTGCAACTTAAGGTCAGGACTAAAGTACCAACTTGCAGCCAAGAGAATACGCTGCAGCTCTCTCCTGGGAGGCGGCAGCCGCAGGTGGCTGGTGCAGAACCAAGCAGGCTGCCTTCAGAAATGCTACGGGGCACAGTCTGGACAGTCTGAGCAGCCTTCTCCGACACACAGTCTGCAGAAACTGGGCTGAATCAGGGCCATCAAAAAGTACATTTGCAGACTTGAGATGGGACAACAGTCCCTTTGGCTTCTTCTAACTCTGTCTGCCTGATAAAGCAGATCACTTAATCACTTCTTTTCTGCCATCTACTAAATAGATCGTGTGCTGTACATGGGATCACTGCTGCTGCTGAGGATTGCTTGTTTCTCCACTTTGGGCACACAGTTCTGAAGTGGTATGGAATTTCATTATAAACCTAATGCATGCTGCACATTGTATATAGTCAAGCCCAAGGACCACCTGAGAGAAACTAAAAGCAAACAGACATCCAAGAAGGATTATAGGATTATATCCTTAAATCCATAGTGAGATACATTAGAAAGAGATGTACACTGTTTTCTCATTTTCATCTACAGGCGATAAAATGGATTACCTAGCCACAAATTTCCATCATTTAATTCCTTGTGCGGTACCTGATGTGGGAAACAACGTCATAGCAGAGCTCACTGAGAACAGACGGAGAGTGAAATCGAAGCTGGTTTTGTACGAAAGGAAGAGCTACAATGTCTCTCCTGAAAGATGAAATAAAATCACAGCCCAAAATGACCAGCCAAAACAGCTACAGTGCAGTCTTCTGGATTACTGTATCGCGTAACTAATGCTGCCGGGGATGTAAGTCATAAATGCACTGAGAAACGCAGTGCTCCATAGGCTTCTACGATTGTTGAAGAAGAGATGGAAACAGAGTTGGCCAGGACAGAATACAAACTTCTTGAAGGTGCAAGCCAAATTTGGCTGCTGCAGCAGAGAAGCAGCTCTGCCAGGTTTGGGTGACTGAAACCACGTGAGTACTTCATCCCGGGAGTGGGGTTCCACCACCAGCACCTGCCTTTGCTCTGCGCCTACCTCTGTGCCACTGGTGCACTGTACAGCGTTGCTGGATGGAGGGAGAGGATTTCAGGGGATCAGGCCAGTTTCAAGTCCTTCTCCCCACTGCCATGCTACCCTGCATGGCAGGACCAGCCGGCTACCACCACGGTCTTTCTTCAGAGACAGGGAACTGCTTGCAAATGGCTGCTTCGAGCTGGAGGTGGCCAGGCATGGACCTGCAGCTGCGGGGCCCGGGCCCCTCTCTCCCTTACGGCCCCCGTGAGTGCTTCAAACAGCCCCCAGCACCCTCCTGCCTTAGGACACAGACTGCCTTGCTCAGAGCCCGTCCTGAAAGCAGCTCTTTAACTCACCTATCTTCATCCAGGGAGAAATGGATTCAGTGCCTGGTGTAACCAAGTTCAGAGGCCCCGACAGTTCCACCTTGCATTGGTTGATAATGGATAGTCCCCTCCACGCCTGCGGCTGCCCTCCCTGCTAACGAAGTGGGAGATGAAGGTATACGGAGCCAGCTGTACTCATCACATACTACCCGAGGCTGTGTCTTTCTGGCATCAAAGGTATCAAGACAAGTTCAGCATTACTGGCTACTGCAGTGATCGAACAAGTGTTGGGGGAGGGAGGTGAAAAATATAGCTCCTTCCCAGTTTGATTAACATCATTTTTTGTCTCTGTTCATATCATTTCAACAACAGCGACAATGTGTTAATGCACCTACAGCACCTGTTGGCTCATGCAGGGCTCTAAGGAATCTTAATGAAAAATTATGTTGCTATTGCAAATACTATCGAGGTACTAGGAAGGGATAGAGATGAGGGTAATTATTTGGGGACCAGCCGAGATATAGTACAGCTGCAGTGTACTACTGAGACTATTTGGGAGACTCTATAGGCATGTTGATTTAGTTGCTTCACTGCTCCAGTGGGAAACACAGATTCACACTGTGTCATGCAATGCTGGTCCCCAATCTATCTGTCAGATCTGGTAAGTGTTATTCTGGGGAATGTCCTCTCCCTAATGAGCATTACAGGACGCGCAAGGAAACATGGTCAGATTCCAGAAAAGAGAAACTTTCTAGCTTCTGACCTGTAGAAGACTAGAAGCCTGGTTGACTTAAGGCCACATTTACACAACACCTATGACCCACACGGACATGACACCAAACACAATTCAGCTGACTAATTAAATGTTAGTTCAAAATCAGAAACCACTGCAACTATAATTTCAAGTCACTAAAAGCACTAGGGAATACTTCCTCTTCTCTATACATATGAGGATGAATTACTTATTGATGGGTTCAATAAAGTCTGATTCTAACACATGCAAAAATATCTGATATACTCAGTATCTCAAGACACTCAGTGATTAACTACATATGTCCCTTTTGTTATACAAGGAAAAGCAGCAGCTTTATAGCATGTTAGAAGAACTCAAAGGCAATAAAAGTAAGCATGTCTTTTTGTTAATGTCTCATAACAGGCTTCAAACTTTCCAAGGAAGTATAAAAAACTGCCTTCAATTAGCTTTGCAGAAATAATGCAGTTAGACCAACAATATCAGGCATATTCTTGTTTCTGTTCCCCTCTAAGGTTTGATTAAGAGCAACCAAGCTGGTTTTGCTCCTTCTCCTTACTTGAACTCACTATTGTTGCTAGGTGGACCTGTATGCCCAGGTACGACCTGTCACTAAGTCCTGTAAATTCAGTATGCATGCAGCTAAATGTAACATACAGATAGGCATAAAACTTGTCTTAAGGCAACACGCTATCTAGTGATGGCAAACTGAGGTTTATCTTCCTTTTTTTAACTCACATGGTTGCATTTACAAATTGCGTGCAATTCTATCACTTAGAAAACAGCTGAACGAGTTCAATCTCATCTCAGATTTTTCATTTTTAGATAAAAACTTGTGTAACAATGCTCATTACAAAGCAGATTTCTACAATCAAATAATATATTCCGGAGCAATGCTGTGGAGAGTTGAAATTATCTGAATGTCACCATTACTGTTATATCAACATATATCACTGCAATATAATCTTAAGCAATGCAACACTCATCAGACATACATCCCACAACAACAAAGCCTATCACACACTGATTATAGCAGAACCTGTGAAAAGACTCTCCTTGCAACTAAAGACGAAAATAGTCCTGTGAAAGACTTGCAAACAATTTCCAGCTTTTCTTGTTCCTAGAATTCCATGGGTTTTGTGCATTTGAGCTGGATATGGTGGTTTCAGGGGGCAGCGTGTGAAAATGCTAGGTCTGCTTTTGGAGAATTGCTTTATTATGTCAGGCAAATACCTGCACTGCAAAAGAAGGGCCTCAGTATCACATGTATGGCACGTGCCCATTGTCAGGGTAAAAGGGAACGACTGTGACAAATGAGAAGCTTTTCAGCTAATTCATTTTGTGCATAGTCATTGCAGAGCCAAGAGGCTCCAGCTGGGACTGGTGCCTGATTATGCTAGAAGCTGTACCAAGTCAGACAGCATCCTTCTCTGAGCACCTTAAGGGCTAAGCAGACAATCAGACAACCAGTGAAAGAAAAGAACTACAGTTGTTCCTTTTCAGCAAATGAGGAACTGAGTCACAGAGCTAAAAAAAGGGCCCAGCCCTCAGCCAGTATAAATTGGCACAATAGGATTCAGGTCAGCACAAATACACCAAGTTACAGCAGCTGAAGCAAACCCTGGAGTTGAATCTGTAACGTCTGAGACAAATATAATGCATCCAACTAAGATTTAACCATCCGCAACAAGTGTAAAGGACTAAAGGTACTTAAAAATACTGTACTTCACATGTCTTGTTTGACAAAATCCACAGCATAAAATGATGGTGCCAGTTATCAAACTAGACAAGAACAGAATGAAAAGACTGCAATGTAAACCAGACAGCTCATTAAAAAGGTAGGGTATATAGTGTGCAATAAGGGACAAGATACACCCACCTTTTCTCAGGGGAAAATTAATTTACTTATCATTTTCTTAATCCCAAAGTAACTGAAAGAATTGAAGAAATAAACTGTACTTTATAGTGGGTTCTGGCAAGGGGGCAAAGGAATGTTTCAGGGATTTTCAAAAGGAATTTATACATCCAGCTGGATCTTGAAAATATTTCAATAGAAACTTCTGGGTTTTAATTAAATAACAATGCTGTACTTTCCCCCCTCATCACCCTTTTACATAAACACTACATACACTTCCATCAAACTCAAAAGGTGTTTCCTTTCAAAATAAAAGCAGTGGATTTCAAACGCATTATTTTATTCTCTGATCTGTAAGTATAGTACATTTCCATTCTCTTTGCCTTGTCCACAGAAAACAACAACGTGAAGGAGGTGTGGAGGGTCCATGCACCGGTTCACCGGAGCCTCACTTCCCTGCCAGGAGAGGGACAGGGACATTTCATTCTGTGGGACACTGACTCCACTTTTAGCTGCTTGTTCCTGAGCTGTCAAACGGGCCATTTCTAACTTGTTCCTCTCAGAACACGATAGCCAGGAAATAACCCACTCCCTTGATACCAGTCACAGACAGAAGATACAGGAAAGCTAAGAGAAAACAGATGTCTCTTGGGATGGATGAAAGTGGAGCTCAGGAGAGCTACTGTTCTCTCTTCAAAATAGAAAGGAGAAAGACTTAATACCCCTCAAACCAGTAACTCTCAGGGAAATAAAGCACTTTGGGACTGAGAAATTCAATGCAGATACAAATCCATGAGTAGCAGTGGTGGAGGCAGATTCAAGAAAAGGAACAATTCTAGGATAGGCAAGAAAGACCTGTGTCTGACCCACTAGAAAGAAATGCCATGGTGCTAATAATGGCATGAGAAACATTATAATTTTGTTCGTTAAACGGTGTTTAGGAATGTACTCAGGTCTGTCACTTGAATTCGTAGTAAGTACAAATAAAGTGAAGCTGTAGATCAAGAGTTATTCCCTTCTAGTCCTTCTAATTCACTTTTATTTTTCAGGATTATTTTTGAATGTTTTACATCAGTGCTAATAAGGAACATTTCCACGATCCATAGAAGGATGAGGATGTAGAAAGGACAAAAGAAGAGGGGAAAGTCTTTCCTACGTGAGAGACTTTGCAGGAAGGAAAATCTATTACTTGCTACAGAAAGGTTTCTCCCAAAGTTACCTCACTTGAACTTGTCCCCTTCTCCTTCAGAGATCTGAAGGCCATGGGAGGTACAGCACCGCAGAGCCAGCCTTCGCTGTAGGGTTCTTCAGCAAACATTGCACAATTAGCTGAGTACAAGCATGTGTTCAAAATGCTTACCCATTTTTGTAATGCTGTTTGACAGGCATGTCTAAAATCTGCTAGTGAAGAGCAATGTACTCTGAGCGGAGTGAAACACTCCACATAATATCTGAAAAAAAGTAGTTCAGGCTATATGGCTCCTCCTGTAAAACCTTACCATATGGTAATGGCTGGGGACACCAGTAATGGAGCTGGATCTGCCATCAGTTTTATTAAAGGTGAATTCCCATCTATCCTGACTCCTCTGAAAAATCTGTCACTGGTCACCTGCCTTTATGGCTAGGTTCCCATCTTGAAAGGGCAAGTAGTACATGAATAAAAAACCATAGTAACCCCTCCCATACAGAATCCTGAATGTCAGAGGTGATGCAAAAGTTGTTTGCTAACTTCACTAACACAGATGTTTCTCATGGGTTTTGACTTGTACTTTATTATTTTGTTTTCAAATGTTACAAAACCCAGCAAAGGTATGATGGAAAGTACCCTGACATTCAAGTGCTCGCTGCTTCAGAAGTTGTTGTGCTGAATGGGAGGTTTTTAGACGGACATTTTCATTCAAAGTTTGGTAACTTCTTCTGGAGCAAACTATACATTGGTACTTTTTGCTGTTGTTTGTTAGGAAACAAATTTATATACCACTCTTGAATCAAATGTACAGCTGAGAGGATCTACTCTGACAGGAATGACAAATTATTTTGTATATCCTGCTTTGTCTACAAACACAAAATCTTTTCTTGCTTACCTGTTTCAAAGGAAAACTACTATACCTGTGTATTCTGCTTAAAGTGTAAATCAGAATTCTCCTCTCGTTTGTATACATGTAAATTAATTCTATCAAATTATTGAGTGTAAATCCAGTTAAAAGTCACAATCAAATTACATTTGCAAAGTTAAATAGATTTTTTTTTTAAAAAAAAAACAACCTCTAAAAATCAAGTCTTTACCGACTTTGTGTGGACAAGACTGTATTTCTACTCTATCTTTAACTATTCAGGCAAATTATACCTTCTTCTATACTTGATGTTGTGGGTGGTGTTTTTTAATGTGCTCACACATCGTACTAGATTTTAATCAAAACAGCCTCTCCATCAGTGTAAAACTGAAAACAAATGGAACTCTCCCCACTTTATGTATTTGTTAACAAAAGCAGAGTCTGTTCCATTTTGCTGATAACATTTCTGTGTTAGTGTTTAACAATGACATATACAAAACATAATTAACGTTACAGAGTAGCTAAATTTACTACTTTTTTTCCAGGGAATTACGAAGAACTAGAAGAAAAAACACAGGAGAGCCTAAATACAGATTTTCTTCAATCTGTTAACTTTCTAATTCTCTTATTAAAACTCCACTGAAGACAGAAGACCAGATATTCTGCAGAAAACAAAACAAAAAAGAAGTGACAGGCCACCCATTAAGTATGTTGATTTTCAACTGCAGTAGCAAGGAGTGATCTACAATTACACGTCAAAGCAATTTACATACTAAAATATTATGAAAGATACATTTGAAAAATGGTTATTATTAAAAAAAAATCTGTCTGCTGATATCCTAATATCTACATAAGCAGAGATCCAGCACTAGTCCTAAGGAATGTTGTTAATTATCTAACTCTCTTTGACCTTCATTTCTTTCAAGTTACCCAGCAGGACAAAATTCTATTATCTTTATTTATAAGAGTATTCCCATTTGGTATTAATGGGATTATTTTGCTAGTTTGGTTAAAGATTCACATACAAGAGCTTTCTCAAAGAATCTTAGACCTAAGCGCTTCTTGGCTTCTGTTTATTCCACTCAGCTGCTACAGAATTTCTTCAGTTTATTGAAGAATAAATTCTCCTTTTGGAATCAAATACTATTTTCAGGTAGCTTTTAAATCACTCAGACATTGTATCTGATTGTACTGTCAGACAAAATGTTGCAGTAAGTCATAAGAGTTGCAAGAATTTACACCATGGGACTTGCAAAGTGCTCAGCAAGGTAGCTACAGCGTGTAAATCCACAGTGATGCTGAAATACTCCACGGACTTTCAGAAGTCTGGAGAAACCTGCAAATGCTCACAAAAGACACTACAGAGATGAAACAATTCGTCTCCCCCGGACACACGAGGTTTAATAATCCAGCCACTACAGGCTCCTACCCATTAGCAAAGTCACTAAGAACATGACACCAAAAAAAAAACCCTAACCCCAGTATATAGGCTAGTGCATGAGTTACTGTCTACTTGTTCAAATAGAGGTATTCAGAATGTGGGATTATAATTTCATTTTTCATATTTACTCCTTTAATTAATGGCTTTCCCATTATATTTTTGAGAAAAGAACTAAATATGTGAGTTTTTCATTAAAATATTAAAAAGTTCCATTACATGATAATAGCATTACTACACATCCCAGCTTTAATACATGCGGTCTCGCACTCAGTCTGAAACTAAGGCTAAAAATATAATGATGCCCATGTACAGCTATAGGTGCCAGAAATATACATATATTGGCATCTTGCCATCTCAATTATCAGGGCAGGCATAATTAAACACATTGTGAAAATTACTAAGTTCATCACTTCCATACTGTGGAAAAAATAACAAACTTGTATAGTTTTTACTTTCTTACTATAAGCAAGCACATGTTCTTTAAAATGAACTAATGTTCACCTGCATTGGACTGAATTTGATTTGTTGTTTTTCAGTGAGAAAATACTATATTTCAAAAAATCAGTGTTTGTATTTACATTGGATAAAACGTCCTGACAACCGGGACTGGAACAGAGACCTCTGTGCTGCCTCTCAAACAGCCTAAAATGGCTATTGTCTCTGATATGCTGTCCTAGACCCAGCGAAACTTAAATTCCTTTCAAACTGTGGCCAAGCATCAGTGGGAGAAGTGGAGATCACCCTGCCTACAAGAGTCAGACATGCTCTAAAGAAGTCTCATTGATAAAACACTAGCAGAGAAATGCTACTTTGGCCCTTTGATCAGCTGTGGAAATAGCTGAGCAGGATTCCTGCAGAGCTGCAGCTCTGGACTCGAGCCACGCCACTCTCATAACGTTTCTTTTGAGTCTGGCTTAAGGGATGATTCCTCTCAGCTCATCATGTTGGGTCTATTTATTCTCCGTGGAGAGAAATGTGCACCTTTAGGGCTTGCTGCATCTCATCCTACTATAAATGTTTAAAAGCACCCCAACTATACCTCCATCTCCCCATTGACTATAAAGACACAGTGATTAAAATCAGGTGGAGATGTATACATAGCAGCCATCTAAAACAGGCACTGAGGGTCCCTTTTCTTCACTCCAAGGAGGGTGGATGTGGTGATGTGTCACAGCGAGGTTGGCAGAAGAAGTAGGAACACAGCCTGAGCCAGAAGCCAGCCACACTATCCATGAGGTCCTGTTGTAGTCCTGCAACCTTCTCCATGATCTATTTTCTCAGATTGTCTTGATATTTTTGTGGTCGTAACTTTCACATTTACCTTTCAGACACCAATCTCTGTCTTCTACTCTGTCTCTCACCTGTGCTTTTCCCCCTGACCCGTCCCCTGCATATTTGGGGAATCGCTCAGACTGAAGGAGCCTTTGACCACTAGAAGGAGAATGGGGCTGGGAGGCAGCCAGGGTTTGTTGCAGGATGGAAACCAAAGCTAAAAAGTGCATGTACCCTTTAGCATCACTCATGTATAACCGTCTGTATAAGGTTCAGCTGTCTGTGTTCCCTTCTTCACATGTCCGCCTGGGTTATGTCTAATTGAAAAAAGGCAGCTCTTCAGGGCAGGGACCGCTCAGTCCTTTATTTATTTCTCATGCTCTACATAGGGCTTAGATAAACACTGAATTATAATAATACTAAGAAGGCAAAGCCGTCCTTTACAATTATGTGATTATTTTTCACAGCATCGAGGATGGGTTTCCAAACTCAATTGGTTTTCTCTTGCTGCTAAACACAGTATTAATGCTACCATTCAGAGGGACAGAAAATGCCTGTGCCAAAAATGAGATGAGAATTCATCTGTGCTCTTACTTAGCATCAGCCTCAAACAGAAATTGCTTAATACTAAGCGGGTTTTTTTCTTTTTTTTCTAATTTTACCAATTTGTTGCTAAAGCTTGTGGAGTTAGAAAAAAAATCTGTGAAACAGACAACACTATTAAAAAGAGTTTCTAGAAACATGTAATTCTAAAGCATACTTCAGTCAAAGGATCATGATCCTGATGGTCTTCACTTGTGATTTAATACTTTGCTGTCTCATCTTGACTTTATTGCAGTAGCAATGCAATGATGCTAGAACTACACTGTAAATAAAACATGCCAACTTAGTTGCACAGTCCAAATAACTTTAAATAAATAAATAACACAAACATCAGTCAAAAATGCAATTAAAAAGAGCCTCTTGCTTTGTGTTGTAAAAATATGAAATAGTACTCGGGACAGGCTGTTTCAAAATTCTTTCCTATATTCAGCAACTCCATGGTCAAAGTACTGGAACTTCATTTTTCAAAGTTGAAAGGATGATTTAATAATTATTTGGTATGAAGACAACTCTGTTTCTCTACCCTGCATATAATATCAAATTCAGTATAGCTTGATACATCCTGTATTTTCATTCACACTTTCATTACAGCCCGGTGAAGTACAATAATTTATTATACATTCTCTTGAATATTTTTGAAACAGCAAACAAAATGTAAAATGCAAAGGGAGAGAAAAGAAAGCACCAGAACTCTTACTAGAAAAACAGTATTCTCTTTCTTATCCTCCTTGTTCTAACCATGAACCGCAGTGAGCACTGAACAGTGGTGGACATTGGAATACAAAACTGAACTATAGGACTTTATGCAGCTTTAATGTCCTAGTACAACAGTGATAAATTCTGAGTGCCACCACAGTGTCACCTCTATGATAATTACTCAAGCAATAGATATCTCATTAAAGAGAACTAAGAGTCTCAGAAACGGTCTTTGCTAGCAAAGTTAGTTAGTTAGAGAGAAAGGACCCATCAGTTCTTCTCAAATTCTTTGCTAAACTTCAGTTCAACAGTTTAACATGTCTAGGACTAATAGCAAAAGTCACTCAGGCTCCTTTTCCTTGCCTGAGCCCAAATGACCTAATTCTTCACAGAGCATTGGGTAAGTTATTCACACGAGGCTCAAACCACAGACAAATGCAAAGGGTAGAGCACAGCATCGCATGAAGGAGGTTTTTGGCCACATACTTGTGACCCAGATTCCTTTCTTAACAGCTAGATTCAAAGGAGCAGGCATCAGGCAGACTACAGGGAATCATCTCCCCAGTTAACATTGCTGGCAGAAGACATTACAGTATAAGGACATGTCATCAAAGTAAAGAAATCTTCATGTGAAAGTGGAAAGTGGAATCTTAATAGCAAATTTCACCTATTAAAATGCTATAATGTGTGTATACCTAATATTGTAAATCCTTGAAATTTGGAAGCATTTCTTTCTTGTTTGTCCAAATTTCTCTCATCTTCCTAACAGAAGCTTTGAATTTACAAAACACCTAGCTTCCGTTCCTTTTTCTGATGTCATTTTTGCAGAAAACCCCTTCCAATTTGGAAAGCCATGCAGTTCTTACCTGGTAGTCTAAGAAATCAGCAATATTTTCACAATAAAAGGCCAGCAGGCTTTTTGCAAAGTCACTGAGAATGGTGTTACAAAATGCCTCTACTAATAGCGACTGCAAACTAAACATTTATTTACCTTTATGTAGACTTAGCTAAACACCATTTGCTCTAGAGGAAATAGAGTGACTAGGCAGCCTCAGCAGCTTGAATGAAACATTAGAAGAGTGTACCTGCATGACAATAAGAAGGTCAAACACCAAGATGAAAGAAGCCAAGAAGGCTCTTGAGACCTCGTCACTTGGCAGAAATCCACGATTCAGCTTGTCCCAGCTGATCCAGTCAGTAGTGATGACAAGCACAACTACAGAGGTCAGAGTAAACAGAACCGTCCTGTAAGGGGAAAAGAAAAATAGTTCAGAGAGAATACGATAGTAATGAAAATGCATAATTCTATTTTTTTTGTCTTCTAATGGTCAACTAGTGCTTTATCAGTACTTTTCTGCTGCTGAAAAGAGATTGAAGAAAATTAAGTGTAGAAAAAAATAATTTAATTCAAAATAGGAAAGCAGTCAGCTGTATCCTTAGTAAAAAGAAATTTAGTAGCTAGCACTAAGCGTGTTGCAAAATTAGGCTGGAATGTATCACTCTTGTTCTTCATTCCATATTTTTCACTGAAGATGCAAACCAATTAAGTAAAATAAGAAAGAAGTAAACTACAACAATGTACCAAGGACTGTACGATCTAGGCCAAATTCAAATGAACAATTTCAGAGAACATATTCTAAGGCACCAAAGACATTAGAACCTTTGAAAAGTCTTTTCTCAGCTGTAGGAGCTACAGGACACTAACTGTGAAGTCTAATTTTTATATAGAAACACATCTGTATGAAAGAAATTTTCATTGCACTAAATTAGTCTTTGGTAAATTCTGGTGGTTGTAGAAAGATTTTGCTTTGTGTCTCCTAAGATGTCCTTTGTACAAGTTTTTAACACATCTTATGGCATTTCTGAGAAGTCAGTGAAGAGTGAATTGTAAGTAATAAAGCCTCCATATGAATGCTGTGAGGATTCCAGAAGACACATTTGGCTAATACAATTTTGCAATATGGTATTTAAGAAAATATCTTTCTAAGCTATCCCCTCAAAACAGCTCTGCATCATTTCCAGCAGCACTTTGGTGATATCCTTCAGAGTTGGCAGCAATGACTGATTGAACTCCTGGTCCTGTGGAAGCAGGCAAATTTAGCTGGTAATCTGAGGGGAAGCAAGGCTTCTCCCAGTAGCCTTAGCTGTCAGTAAATCTGTGCTATAATAGGGGCATATAAACATCTGAATGCACACACACAGCTAAATAATTGTGGCAGGGTGGAGTTTTTTTCTACAGCAATAAAGACTCATTTTCTTCAGATACCAAGGGCTGTTAAACAATGTGAAGAATATTTCCCATGACACTTCCAAATGGGACAAATGCTCAGAAGAGTAAGAGAAAAATCTGTACACCAGTAGTCACAGGCCACCAGTCTGTAGGCATTTCTTTTTATACATCAGCCTTGGCTGTGTCTGTGTAGGAAGGGAAAACAAATATGCGCATAAGCAATAGTGTACAGATTTGGACTCCTAAACATCATTCTGCTGCGGCATGATGGGCTGCGTTTCTTCACAATATGATGAGACACAAAATGATTTGATTGCTACCACCTTTACCTTTGAACATTTATTTTTATTCTTAATAAATAAATTCAGTTATATTCAACCCTGTGGTTGGCACCATAACAGTATCCCTTGAGTGTATTACCAGCATCTGGGCCAGAAAGAAAGGAATGAGGCATTAGACTTAATTAGTCCTAAGCAATATTCAAGCCTGCTTATCCCCAAAACATTTGCTTAGCTACCATCTCACCTGTCCGTACCTGAACCTGACGGACTTTTCTACAGGCTCCACTTTGGCACATACCCAGAATGGCTTACTTCAGAAAGGCGATTCATTATGGTGCTTCTCTCACGCATATAGTCTCTTGAGACCCATAAAGGTGGTTTTCCCCACCTATTTCACCTTCCTATTTGACATTCACATGGAGGTGAATGTTCTCACTTTAGCTGAGAAATTCTCCAGAAAGAACACAGTCCTCAGTGCTTTTCTGCTGGCCGGTGCAGAGTGCCCTGGCCGTTAGGCGCACTGATTTTCTTCGTCCTCATGCTGAGGAACCCACAACTGGTGCACGGACAATTTAGAAATGTAATTCAAGCCTGCATAGTTTGCTATGGGAACCATGTACCCAGAAGTTATGCTCAAAACTATTCTGCTTCAGTCCTTTTGAATTATGCATTTGCATTTTGGAGCAAGAGTTCAAAGCACGGAAGGTCAGACTTTGGCATGTATGCAAGCAAAGGCAGACATATTTTTATGCATGCTTCATCGGCATGCATGCAAAGACCAATGTGTGTGCTCAAGCCCTGATTTCCTTGAGGAGATGCATATGCACTTAAAAAACTGCTTCGTTATTCATTCTGAAATGTCAAATAGGGAGGGAAGGGAGCAGAAAATGGGCTGCTAATAGAATAAGAAAATCTGAAACCAATAAAAAAGGTTAGAAATGGACTTTTGAAATGGTTGCATTAAACAGCATAATTAGCATTCAGTTGTATTTTTGACCTATGATACTGGAACACAGCAAGATATTCAACACATGCTTTTGGAGTTATTATAAACTGAGTTTGTCTGGGTTAGAGTTCAGTTCACTTCTTGTGAAAGTGCAGCATTGCCCCAGTCTCCTGGGGATTAAGAAAATCAGCTGAGGATTTCATTTAACTTGACATAACTGGTACCATATGAACCAATGTGAGCCACCCTGCAATATTTAGGCCAGTGTAGTTTGTCCTTTATTCTGCAATACACATTACTGAGAAAGAGCTACGCCATCAAACTATTCACAGCATTGCTGGCAGGACCTCTCCGTCTTCTGCTTACAGAAGGGCTATGAGGGGAAAGGCAAGAGAGGGTTGACTCTTCTCTGTACCAGACATTAAGAAATGCAATTTCTTTTTCTACTTCACAGAGGAAATACACTTTTATATTTCACTTCTAATTCTAGCTTGTTATATTGAATGATTATGTGCCCTGGGCACCTATTCAGCTACAATAACACACATTTTACAACCTAGCGCATACTCTTCCAGATACAAGGTTGCTATGAAGAATAAAAATTTTTTTAAAAGTCTGCAAAAAACCACTGTAGGTAGGTCCAGAAAACTCAGTACTGTGCTTATCGCTTCCAGTGATGATCTAAAACCCCCAGTTCTACACCAAACTGAGGGAAAGCTTGAAGAGAGGAACTTTTTACTGCCAGGAACCTCTCAAGAAGCAGGTAATTTTTTAGATTGTATCTCTATAATCTTTGATAGCCAAGCCTGAGTTCGGTCCTGAATTTATCAAACCAAGACACTCATGCCAAACTGAATCCACACTGCTGGCCCTCATTTGCCAACAGAACATTAATTTTGTCCTCACACACTTAGCAAGCGCCAAACCAGATGTCTTTGGCTTCTGCACCTTCCCACAACAGCACTTTCTTGGGCCATAGGCTTTGACCAAGCTGAGCAGCCACTCAGCATCTATCACCCAGCATATTATACACTACGAGAGGTTATGCACAACATGGGCCAGAAGCTTGAGCAGGTTTTTGTCATTGGCAGTGGCTGCAGACAATCCTTCATGGCAGGCAGGGTCATAACCTTAACCTTGCAGTCTCCATTATGCAGAAATGCTGTGACACCTCATTTTTCTCTACATTACTACAATCAGTAGTAAGCACAGACCATCCACATGCAATGGGCCATCTTCAACAAACTATGCCAAGTGCATGGCATTAATTTACCTACAATGTCTCCACACTGCCGTCCTAGTGTTCAAGAACATAGCCATCATCCTCTGAAGTCTGGACAACCCAACCCTAGACAAGATGTTTGGAAAGCACTTAGAGGTGGGGAAATTCAGAGCTGGCGTGTTATGACACCAGTCACACGCTCCCATCACAGGTGTCATCCACAGCTTTGCTCTGTGTGATCTCTTGAACTTTGCAAAAGTCTGAGATGCTGGTCACACATGAATCTTCTGTTTGCTCAGTGGAGGTCATAGTTATGTGAATAGAAAAAGGCTGTCACTGCAGCATAACGCAGACCCTGGTGGATAACAGGTTTGCATGAAATATTTAGAAAACAGGGCATCTTTGGTTCGGAGCAGTCCACTATACAGGTACTGACCCACACTGTAGGCAGTGCTGCATATTCCCTGCTGGGTCTGGGGAATATCAGTCCATAATTATTTTTTTTTATATGCCCATAAATTTCACAGCATGCTCATGGAGCTTGCACTGGGCTGCTTTGCTATGAGATCACAGACTTCATTTGTTCACCTAGATACAGGCTTCCTAAACCCTGTGCACATTAAGCCGGCATGCAGTGCACTGCATAGCTTCTGCTAAAGAAGGAAGTCTGCTAACAGGACTGTCACTGGAAACAGTGGGCTTCATTTCACTGTGAGAGTCCATACATACCTACATTGCCCACACATGCATATTATCTCAGCCCTATTTCTGCCTGTTGGGCTGAAAATATCATACTCTTCTCTTAAACACTTCTTGCTCTTTCAAAAATCACAAAAAAATTCTCCCAAGACTTTCTGTCTCTCTGCCCCTTGTATACAATGCCTGAGCTGTCATTTGGCACATGACGACCAGAGATCAGGCTGGACTTTCCCACTGATTCTTCAAATAAAAATCCTGTTGTAAAGGAAAGTAGCTCTTCATCATCCCTCCCTTGCTAGTGCTCTTCCCTCACCCTCTGAGAAAAGCTCTCCTCATGGGGCTTTCTGAGAAATTTCTCTGCTGCTGTCCCAGTGCCCAGATGCCCTGCATGCCACACTCTGGCACAGCTGTGGCCAAAGGATGAACAAGAACTGAGAAAACTTAAATCAATTACATTAAATAAACAAGACATACTTACAAAGTGTAATGAAAAAAATAACCTGGACACAAACACCAAGGACACAAAGCCAATGCAACATCACAGCAAGGAAAAGTAACAGAAGCAAAATAGGGCCAGTTGAGGCCAACCCATTCCCTAGAAAATAAAATGAGAATAGTGTGTATTTGGGTGAGCAGAGCTGTGCCCTTCTTCAGCAGACAATACTCTAAAGTTTAAGCGCCAGGGCTACCTGCCTTCATCCACTCCAAAATATTGAGGATAGGGGGGATTTCCTAAAAAGCTCTTCCAGAAGTCTAAGATTAATCCTAAATGTTCAGTGAAAGAAAGCAAAAGCCACAAAACCCAGCAGAGTGAGTAATCCACCCAGTGCTATAAGGACCTACATTTTTTTGTAGGAATCTTTGCCAGAATCTTTCCCCGGTAGACGTTTCCATTCCTACAGTCGGGGCTACTTCATGGGTGACATCACTCAACAGTGGCAAAAGTAAAGGTGACTTTTCCCATTGCCTCCAAGCAAGCCTGGCTTGCTTCCATTTCAAAGCGGTAGGAATGACCTGAGATACTTGGCTTCCTGGGATATGAGGAGCAGGAGCTGCCACACTGCATGCTGGACATAACTGTGTTAACAAGTTAACTCCCAAAGGAGTTTTGAAAGCCCAGTCTGACACTGAAGACTCTCAAGACTCTGCAGACTCCCTTACAGTGCTGTTTTGCCAGTGCCCTCATCTTACTGCAGACATTGTCCTTGCCCTGGCTCACTGGTCCGTAACTCTTCTCCCTTTGTCTTGCACCTGCGCAATCCTGAGCTTATGAACTGCAAGTTCTTTATGAATGGGATGAGCCCAAATTTGTCTGTGGAGAAAAGAAAAAGTCACTTATTCCTGGGATCTGCAATGCAATTGTTCTTCTCTGAATGTGTAACTGCATTCAGATACATCAATAATTCTCTAGATCCATAACTAGCAAGAAATAAAGACCTTCACCCATCAGAAGCCAGCAATTTGGAAACTCCTTTTTGAACAGTGTGGCAGGGAACGTCACAGTTGAGCCTGTGCAGCTTAGTGTGCAGACTGCCTGCCATACCGGGCTTCGCAGTCTGTCTGCCCAAAGGGAGATCTCACCACTGCCATCTGAAATGCCACCAGCGCCATCCCATGCCTGTGCAGTCCTTGCCTTGAGAGAGCAATGTGTGCCAGAGCAGCAGATGGACTTCTCCGAAACACAAAGTTGGGCTCTGGAGGAAGAGCTGTGAGAGACTAAGCCAGGAAGGGAGAGGAAGGGAATACCCATGCTTTGCAATCTGCTGCAACCGATGTCAAGTGTTGATGCAAACCTAAGGCTTTCTGGCTTTATTTCAGGGGGAGGGAGGGCCACATAATTTAGTTTTGTTTTAATTCCAACACAACAGCACTGCCACCAGCCCTCCTGGTAAAAGGTTCTCCTGGCTATATCTGTAAACCGCCCACGCAAGTGCACATATTCTAATCACTCAGTAACATTATGGGCCATGACAAAGGCAGTTCAAACTGGAAGGCTGGCTTGCCTGTGCCGCTTCATTAAATCAGTATGCCAAGCATGAAGTTGCTGATGTTCTCAGAAGTCTTGGCTGAGAGAAGACACAATGTATTGCAGTGATCTTAAGTCCTGGCTGCTTGGAGATACCCTCTTCTGCTGTTTTGCGTGTCCTACCTCCCACATCAGGAATTCCCTAGGCAGAGTCCATGAGGCCCTGACTCATCCTCTTGCAGCCCCAATGCAGTACCACAAAACCACAGCACATCCCCTCCAGACCTATGCCAGAAGTTTCTTTGACTCCATCCAGCCACATCCTCAGGAAACAGCCTGTGTTATTTGTCTATACCGAGTTGAAAACTGAACAAAACAGAATTTGCCCCTGGAAAGATAAAGACAAGCTAAGAAATGTATAAAAGTTCACAAAACATTTAATGTTGGAAACAAGAACTGTTTCCAGTCTGAGTCTCCTGATTTTTCATGTCTAAATCAGCAGGACAAAGTGTACTGAAATCAAATTCTGGTCTGTGATAGGACCTCATTTCTTAAACTGTCACGTAGTGAAAGTGAAGTTTTTCACTGCTCAAATATCAAATACAATTCTTTGCACAACCACACGAAAGGGGAAGATAATACTACCTTCAATTTATCAGCAACTTTGAGCTGCTTATTTTTAGAGCTATTTAGAATTTTCTTGTCTTGCATGACCCTCTGCCAAATCTTTTATGAAGCTACAGCTTTGATGATCAGATAGCAGGAGTTCTGCTAAGATCGACTGAACAGATGAAAGACAAACTTTGGCTATTTTCCTCATCTTCCTTTTGCCTTTTCCAAGAGGCAAAAAGCAGTGTCTTGCCCTTTGACTACACCTTTTCGAGAACAAACCCTAACTGTGCTTTGTCAAAAGTAGCTCTTAGATTTCCATGACATAGCATTTTGAGAACTTTTCATCACACTTTCACACATAATTGCCGCTAAGCCAGGTTATTTAAAAACTGTTAAACATCACTAATAAGCACTCCAGGTGTTCCTTAATACTATGTACATTTGGGACACAAGAATAAAGAATCGAGATCATAAAATCTGTATTCCTTTTATTGTTCATTAAGGAAATGAGCATATGTAGTTGATAAAATATATAATATATACGTGAACTTACTAAACAAAGAAAATTAACTAGCATATAATCTAGGTATATTCAAACTCTAAATAAAACCACTTAGCATTTAATCAGCATTCATTAAAAGTTTCGGCTTCAGATGGTGCTATTGGAAACAGAAATGCAATTCTAATCAATGTTTTATAAATTACTATTTATGTTTTCATTTGCAGTGATTTATAATGTCAGTTTTTCATTGATGTGCCAAAATAGTTAAAAAGACCCTGTGAAAACAGATACAGAAAGGGAGGAACAAATTTTACTGCTCTGATATTTAGAAAAGCTTTCCAATCCTCAGGAAAGAAAGATCATCCATCAAGTTAAATACTCTCCATAATTTTTAATCCCAGAATCAGCACTGGCCAAACATACCGTCCCACAGTGTACAATAACTATAAAGAACAATGCTACTGCAGATGTTCATATGCAAATGCCAACACTTTTTATTTCACTTGTTTTAATTAAGAAGGGTTCTGTTATTAAATCTGTCAAAAATAGCAACTCTAAAACCATTTAAAATTAAAAATTTAGTCTGCCTGTTGCTTGGTGTCAGCACCACTTCTGCAATTAGGCAAGTGTAAGGGACAGATGCTGTACTGGTGAAAAGCATCTGGGTTCTCTGGAGCAGCATGGATTCAAGCCTCCAGCTGGCCACTGCTCTTCTGCCCAAGTGGGACAGTGCTCTGAAAAGAGAGAGAGCAGGGACTTGAGAGCTCTGCCTTTATCAGCAGCTACTGCAGTGTAACGGGGTAGTGCAGTGCCATAGAGTGACACCGTTGGTGCTAGGGACCCCGTATTCACAGTGTTTGCGTCTTGTGGGCTGAACTGAGCACTCATCCATAACTGCAGCTTGCTAGGAGAGATCCCAGAGAGCAGCTTCCACTTCAGTTGCACCCAGAAGAAATCCCACTTGTGCACCCCAAGATCTATCCATGCTGTGAACGAAAGGGCAGGTGGAGAGATGACTGGGAGATCCACTTCAGAAGTGTGCTAATACAGACACACCCTAAAGGAACGTTGTCACCAAGGATGAGGATAA
>NW_009216232.1:0-20031 GCF_000690835.1 Fulmarus glacialis
GGCCGGGCGGGCGCTGCCGCTTCCTCCGCCGTCCTCCACGAGGGGGAGGTGCAGCATTGCTCGGGCCCCTTCTCCAGCCGCCGAACAAGCATAAAACGCAGAAGTGTATCATTATCTCACAACCACCACTCGAATTAACTTAATTCAGCTAAGGAAGAATGGTCACAATATATGCTATTGAGTACTTAACAAAACAGATTTTCATACAAAAAGCCGACGTAATGTATACACTGCAAAATAGCCAATTTTAAAAACAGCTAATCATTATACATACGTTAGCGTTTGGCCTCCTACATAACGTTAGCTGTGTTGATATAATTCAGTTTTGTTTCCATGTGAAATTACACTTGATATAATTTTCCTAGATTATAAAAGACATTTAATTCTGCTGCAGTACTCTGCCTCATGCCAGTCTCAAACTTGGATAGAAGAGGAAAGAAAAGGCAGAAAGATCAAAGCTGCTACCACTAAGTTGAGAATAGTTTGAGACAGAAGTGGAGGAATGGAGCAGCACCCAAGAAGATCTTCAGGGCTTGGTGTGACCTCAGGGCTACAACAGATAAGGGTGACCTACATCTGTTGGACTTCCTTGATCATGATGCCCCTTCCAAAGCTGTCTTCAGAAAGCCGGTGCCCGATACAAAGATACGTGCTAGAGAGCGATGGCTCTGGAAAACTCCAGATGAAATACAGAGGCACAGCAGAGTACTATTGCAAAATCACACGGACAAGAAAATGCTCAGAAAGGCATTGAATGGCCAAGGCTCACGTTCCTGGGTGACACAGTATCTGACAGACATGGTGGCACAATCCCAAGCAACAGGGCCAGAGGAGTGCCAAACTGTTCCAGTGTAAGTAGCTCAATGACAAATACAACCAACTTTAAAAATCAACACATGAGCCTCACCAACTGGTTCTTGGGGAAGGGACTGATCCTAAGAAAGAACTGGGAAGTAGCTGAACAGCACCAGTATTTGTTCATGTACCAGACACTGTGAAGCAGGTGGTGCTGATTAAACCCACCTCCAAATGAAAAGAGCCATGAGCAAGAAATTAAGCAGGCAAATGACTGCTACAAATTTGTGAAAACTTGAGAAGTGTAGGTGTACACAATATGCAGCTCCAGCACAGGCTGAGCAAGAAATGGACCTGCACAGTGCTGAAAGACATATGCGAGATCAGGATTCCCTTTACCATGAAACAGGAACAGCAGCAGCAGGAAATACCTTAATTTCAACATGTACCTGGATTCCCAAGCCATGAGCTACCATTCTCCCCACTATACGCGCTGTGAGAAAGATGAACTATGAAGATACAATGTGGAGACAGCGATAGGCTTAGAATACGGAAATAAAATGCCGTGGGATTTGGCCCAGGAATGAATCCTGAAGGGCAGTCATCTGAGGTGCGTTAGGGAGTTATCAAAGAAGCCCTAGATATCACATCCAGCCTCCATGCATTCAAAGTGAAAACAAAAGAGCAACAGCAAACAGATGCTATCAAGTAGCCATATACTATCATGCAGGTATACTATAGTCACTGCAAAAAGTCAAGAAAGTGGGAAAGACACAAAAAGAACTCCCTCAAAAAAAAAAACGAAACAAAAACACCACAAAGAAAAACCCCAAATTTTACCAGTATTAGAGCAGAGATTAACAAGGACACTCAAAATAGTAAAGACAGCAGGGACAAACACTCCCATACACCAAAGGCTTTCTTGATGCTCTGAGAAAATTACTTTCTGAAAAAGTGGTTGGAGGATTACCAGAACTTTTACCAAAACAATGCACTGCAAGACCTGATAGCATTTTGTGAAAAGACAGCAAATGGTCAGACAGCTGAACAGAAACCGTATCTGGAAATGACAGAACATTTGAAAAACTGATGATAACAGTGGATGATAATCTGGCCCACTTGCAGCTAAGCACACAAGAAAGAAGAATATGGAAGAGTTGATTTTAGTGACAAGGTCTTTGAAAGGCTTCTCAAAAAAACTGCACAAGCTTCTGAACTAAATTCTTTAACCAAAATCCTACCCATGTTGGAAAAAAGAGAAAACTGATTTTAGGGATGGGCTGTTTCCTTAAAAGACAGAGGGACAGTGCAGCTGAGGCTTTGCCCTAAACTAATTGCAGGCAAATACGGTGAGATCAACAGAAAAAGTCTTCCACTCATTTTACCAAGCTTAAAAAAAGCCCATTTAACAAAGGATCACAAGATAGACTGTTCCTTGTCCTGAGTGGTATGAGACTCCTACCTATGAAAAAGTGAAGTAAAGAGCCTAACAATAAACTCTGCAAATCAATGGTTTTAAAATAAAAAAAATTGCTGAGAAAGAATAGGTTATCTTACTCTGGAGACTGATGGACAGAACTGCCAGTCCAATGGCCAAAAGCTTCAAAGCAAATATACACGCAAATCAGATTGACAATCTGCTGTTATACAGCTAATTTTGACCTAACAGGCACACAAAACAGGTATCTGGAGAGCAACATTGCTTCTCACTGCAGATCTGCAAATGATTTATACTTACATATGCTATTGTGGTGGGATGACCCTGATCAGAAGACAAAACATCCATACAGCCGCTCACTCACTTCCCCCCCTCAGTGGCACATGGCACAGAATAGGAAGAACGAAGCAAGGAAACTTGTGGATCAAATAAAGACAGCTTAACAGGTGAAGGAAAGAGGGGACCCCCCCCCCCCCCAAACCAGCAAGTGACTCAAAGGAAATCACTCACCACCTCCCACAAGCAGACCGATGCCCAGACAGTCTTTGAGCAATGACCACCATGGAAGTCACTCACACACAACCACCCCCTCTTCTTCTTCTACCTCCAGTTTTTATTGCCAAGTATAACATCATAGAATATGGAATACCCCTCTGGTCAATTTGAGCAAGCTGTCCTAGCTGTATCCCCTCCTAACCTTCTTCCTATGCTAGCCTACTCAATTTGAGGGGCAAGTGAGAAACAAAGGCCTTTGTGCTGTGCAAGCCCTGTTCAGCAATAGCCAAAACATTAGTGCATTATCAACACTGTTTTAGCCATGCATCCAAAACACAGTACCATACAGTACTGTAAAGAAAATTAACTACATCCCAGTTGGACACAGTACAACTAGTTTGCAACAAAGTTGACTGTCATGCCAGGAGACAGGAGAAAGGGAGCAACCTGGATAACATGGACAGCTTCACGTACTTGCAAGGTCTTAACATGAGAGAGAATGTTGCTATCTGCCTGAAGCCATCATAGACAGAGTTGATGTTAACTCAAAAGACACTATGGAGAAGTAAATTATTAAAATCAGATATAACTTAACACATGAATATTCTTAGCTTTGCTCTTTGCAGCCAAAACATTGCTTGCTTTCGAAATGAAATGTTTCTAATGATTGCCTGGAGTCAGTTGGTAAGATGACATCAATAGCTGTAATTAGGAAACAAGAGTGAGAAAGAGCTGATCAATAAGGTAGCAAAAAACCCAAAACCAAAACCAAAGCAGCTTTACTTCCCTGAAGAGATCTTCCAGACGAGAGATGATCATCTGTTTGTAAGGCTGTGTTTTTCAGGCTAGCAGGAAGTGACTGGACAGTGGTTGAGTAGCAAACTTAAAAACACTGTACAGTGAAGCACGAGGCAGAACAAGAATATACTGTGTGCCTGGTGCATACAGTCATTATACTGCACTGGCAGAGGAAGAAAGGAATAATATGCATTTATAGTAATTTAGATTGATACCCACATTTTTGCAGTGTAGCTGAAAGCTACTGCAGAAATTTAATGTCAGGTAATGAATAACTTAATGAACTTATTACCGGTCAAGCTGAACTGAAGGCACAGCTTAAGTTCATTAATGGCTTAATCACCTAATGATTTTAAGGCATCAAGTTAGTTCCATGAGGTAATTAAGGCCTGGGTATCCTTCCTGGCCAAATTCTTTGCTGCTGTAGCACACATACACCCTCAGTAGTTTCAGCTGTGTTTCACTTCTTGCTGTGCTGCACTTGTTTACACAACTGAAAAATATGGCCTTGATGAGATTGAGAGTGACCTCAGCTTGACCTGTCAGGAAAAATCACTTTTGAAAACTACGGGCTGAAGAACATATAGAATCCCACACATTGAAGAATGAAATCTTAATCTCTCCCTTTCTTCCTTTGGGAAACAGCTCTTCGGATGACAAAACCAATACCCCCCACATTAAAGAAGCCCTGATGCCATTTGCTTACCTGCAAAACACTAAGAACATCCTTTCCCAGGTGATGCACAAAACTCTGCAGAGCAATGGCCAACTCCTCTCTCTGAAATTTTACAACTAAATCACAGTGCTACTGCTTTCCGCTATTGACTCACACACCTAGTGCATTCCTGAAGAGGCTGTTTAATTCTACTGTTAAGAATTACTGGGTTTCAAAATGCAGGGAAAGGAAAACCACTTCTGAACACAAAGAAGAATGACTTGCAAAATATTACATACCAAATATGTATCAGCCATGTTAAATGCTTATTTTTGCCAGATCAAAATTGTTGACCAGAGCTAGGAAAAGTAAACAATTTTCACCTGTATATGAAATAGGGGTCACAAAGTACCCCCAAACCAGAAAATTCATCAGGAACAAAAAACAGACAAAGCATTGGAAGATTCCAATGACAACGTCCAAAAACTATGACTACTAAACATAGGGGTGTACTAAACAGCAAGAGTAGTATCCAGCAGTGCTGTCCACGTTACATTTGTTGAGTGCTGTGATCATCTTTTCAGCCTCATCTGGATAAGTTTCAGTAGGAACAGAGCCCAATAACTCACACAAGGAGTTCAAGAATCTACAAGTCACACATCTGAATAGTGAGAACATGGTTGGAGCCACCTCCACATTGCAGCTGATTGCTGCACGCTCATTGCTTTATAGCACAGAGAAGTTTGTCCCAAAAAGCATCACGGTGTCCTCAGACACACATCTCTCTTGAACGAAGAATCTGAAAGATCCAATGCTCAGATTAATTGTTAAATCAATTAAAATCCTTTGTATATTACACAAAACACTTCCTACCTTGATAATTCTTTTTGGGGGGGAGATGGGAAACGTAACTATTTCCATTATTTATAAGGATTACACATAACATTTCTGTAGCCAACACAATAAAGCTTCCTGAAAATATAAATTTCCTTAAGATAGTATCAGTCTTTGAATCTGCTATAAATAGTTTGACCACTAACTGGAGACAAAGCCACAGCATGCCAACATAGTTTACAGCAACTATTAAAAACCATGAATCAGCCTAGACTGAGTCGCAAATTTCTTTCCACAGATCTAAATCTTTGATTTTTTTTTTTCTTTATTTAGTCTTTAAAATTAAATAAATTACATTTGGATTATATTCTGATCTCTTAATATTTGGAGGTAGTTGTTGCCACCTCTTTTTACATTCTGTCTCTATCTTTCTTTAGGGCTACATTATCCTGGCTTTCAGGAACCTAAAGCTTTTCCAGGTAACAGATCGCAACTATGAGAAGCACATCTTTTCATCTCTCTTCCTAGGGCACATTCCACAGTAGATGCAATATTGTCTAAAAGGACCTCTAAATTTCTCTTCTCCGTAATTATAAAAAAACCAACCAGCCAAACAAACAAAATTACAGATTGGGTTTGCTGTCAGTCTCAAAACAAAGTAGTTCATTCCTTCATTAAAAACAGTCTCTTAGAAAAGGAAGTTATACTTGGATATACTCCCCTTAGAAATCTCTTCTGACCACTTTTGAGTAGGCTATTTTCAAAGCTTTATCGAGCCCTCTGAACACTGGAGAATCTCCAGCTAATTCAGTCCTGATTTGAGAAGAAAACTGAATATATTTGTGTAGAAAAAGACCAACAGACCCTCCCCAACCCAAGGACTAAAGCTTCAACCCCATGAAGTGAAATTGTAAGATCCATTATGCAAATGTAAGCCCTACTTTGTTTTCCTGAAGACCTTAATTTTTTTGGCTATATGATGGGTATATCTAAATTAGCATTTTAGGTTGTTTCAAGAGTCTACTTCTGTAAATATACAAGTCTCCTGACTATCCCTGTCTTGTACTGGATCCAGTACAAAGGGAACAAACCCTTTCAAGACAGGTAACTATTTATTAATATTCCAGAAAAAAGTGGCAGCAAGTTAAAAAAAAAAAAATCTTACGTCTCTTCTGATGCTAGGAACCCCGAGATGATACAGCATTGGATGGACCTCTGGTCAGGGCACGGCACAATGCACTGATCTTCATCATGGTGAGGCTGACCAATTCTACGTTCACTTGCATTCTTATAGGGTCTTGCTTACAATACAGATTCATCTACCACTGATAGCAATCAAGTCTGGAATATGGACTTAGCTTTCAAGAGCACCGTGGTTGTAGACCCTAATACTCTTATCTCATTAATAAACCAACAGTTCCTGGGAACAGGTACACATAATATTTGCACATTGATTAAACACACATCTCTTAAGTACCTAGCAGTCACATTGTATTCATGATAGGGAGGCATACACCTAGATTTGCTATCATACAGATTACTAACTCCTTCTACAATAGTCTTCTGGACAGCCACCATAATCCCCACTTCAGTTTGTTTCACAGAGTGATCTAGGAATATGCAAGCTGGATTTACCTGCACATGCATTTCAGGAGTGCAACTAATACTCAAAAACTGCTAATAGGTGTTCAGTCAATGGAACCAGACTAGAGCTAGTCCTATTTAAACCTCCCAAATGTGTACAGCATGGACACTCAGCCTTAGCACCAAATATTTTGCTTTAAGTATCTGCTTATATTGCTCTGTACTACTTGCTATTGTAGACATAGTCTGTGCAAGTGCCAGGGACAGATGAAAACTGAGGCCAGGGTGCCTCGTCTTACAGACACTTGCAATAAAGAAAGACAAGCCAAAAAGTGAAATATAGTGGCTAAGACACCAATCTAGGAATAAAAGAACTAATTTAAATCCAAACCCAACAAACTGAGCAAGGCAAATTGCCATTCCGTGCCTTTATTCCATCTCCTTAGCCTTCATGATGAGCCCTGTCTCTCGCTGCATTTGCACTGCACGGTATAAAAGGCCCTAATCTCGGTACAGAACACTAATCCCTATTATTATACAGTATGCTGTTAAAAATATAAAGGTGACCTCCAACTTTCTCTATATGCTCTGATCAAATAATTTCATTTCTGTGGGATTAGGATACATCCATATTGTGTTCATAAAGTACGACTGTGTCACACAGTGAGCCTGGAACCTGACCAGCTTTGTCCCTATAATCTGTGAAGCCAGCCCGTCTCTGAATACTCATTCACGAGGTAACCCCATAGCCAAGTCTCTGCATCTTCACTGCTACCAGAACTGCAAAATTGATGATAGATGCCTTCAAAGGTGTGTCTTCAAAGGTAGAGTGAGTACACCACATGTTGACTACTCAGTTTGAACCAAAACAACTTTTTCAGTTGGATAAAAAACACAAAACAACCTCACCAGAATAAGCAGATGCTCCAGTGTTATACTTCACATTTTCCAACCACTGAATACATATTAAATATTATATAAAGTAGCTATTAAAGTCTCCTGAGGCAAAGGGATTTTCTTACTGTGGAGATAAAGTGAATCATCTGAAACTGTTTATTTGGATTCTCCTTCTATCCAAAGTAAAGACATGGTTTTCATACTTTTCTACATATATTTGTAACATTACCCTTTGGGCATCTGTCACAACATGGCCAAATCTGTAGCTATGTAAAAGACTGTTAAACTCTGTACTATACACACATATATTTTACATGCATTAAAAAAAAAAAAAGGTATAATTGCATCCTTAAAAAAGGGGAAGAAAGAGGAAGCCTGTAACCTGAAGTAGTATGAAGGCATTACTAAATGAGAAAAGAATGGTTGTTTCTGTTTTAACTTGCATATGTGCCTGCACAGAGGTGGAAAACAAATCACTATCATTCAAGGAGGGGGGGGGGAGGGGGGAACGAAACCAAAAATGGAACAGCAACAAAAGTTAAAAACAAACCTTTCTGTAACAGAAGTTTGACGAGCATGAACATAAAATAGGTGTTGTCTGATATACTTGTAAGCAAAGCATACTTGTTGCAATCTATCACCCAAGACAGTCAATCATTCTATGAATTACTGTATTCATACATTTTTACCTAGTCTCCATCTTACTTAGACAAAAACTACAATTGCTGATGGATAACAATAAATTTTTACCAACAAAGTTTCTTTTTCAGCATCTATCTTAATGAAGAATGTTGACCCAATGACTCCAATTTTCTGAAAAACAGAAACAATAGAATTACCTGTCTGAAGAATAGGAGTGTAGCCATCACAACGGTTCATTCGAATATAGCTTGATTTATACTGTCCCTCACCTACTGCACAACGACCGCCTATTCTGCAGCACTCCAAGTCTATAGGCACTGAAAACATTGCGACCCCAGATGGCAAGCAGTGCAAAACCTAAACAGGTTCTAAATCACCTGACTAGCTCAAGGTGGGTGTTAGGAAGGGGTCGTAGGAAGGCAGGACAGTTAATCTTTCTGACTTTTTTTATTTTATTTTTAAAATAATGAACTATTTGCTTGCTTCAGCATGCAGACTCACAGAAGTGCAAAAGTACTTAAAACTATATGCCCTACTTGCATCAAAATTTATTTTTGATGGGAAAAAGATAACGTTCATTTTCTGCAAAAACATCATGTAATTATGTAAGGTTTCTGTTTTACAGCCTTAGGTAAAACACTTTTCTGTTATTTCTGTTATTACAGAGTGTTTCCTTTTACTAGAGGGGAAAAAAAGGTACACTATAAGTATAGCATTACCCATTTATGTTTAAATAGAAAGAAAAAAAACCCAAAACAACCAATACCCCACACCCAAAACCCCAACCCCTCAAGTAGTTGTAATACAATACACATAGAAAGAAAAGATCTCTATTTAAAACTATGCTAGACTAAAGGACTTTAAAACAAGTCAGTATCTATGCTGAATATACTCTTAAAAATGAAGCACAGCCTAAAGCCCTCAAAACAGTAATCAGCACTACATAAGCCATCAACATTTCTTCCTGCAGAGCTTAAAATGGAGAATTTTAAGGCCTTGATCACAAGTTCATTGGAACAGACAGTTTTCAATGGCTTTGGATTATGTTCCAGATAAATAAACAGGCACAAACAGACAGGAAGATAAGGCACGTTAGCAGAAAAACACATTAACAGTAAGTGAGCTTACTCTATGTTCTGAGAAACAATTTACACACCTGCTTTATTTCAAAATCCTAGTACAATTATACTGCAGGCTACATTTGCGTATGAGAGGCAGCACTTTCTTTGAACTGAACTTCTTTAGCTTATTTCAAGATAAAACAGTAAAACTGAGCATTAAAATAATAATAAATGTATTAATAACCCACAGGGACTTGGTAAATTTGTAAGCAAAGAACATCATTGCATCATTTTTATATGAACTGTAATGAAAAAGACTAGATACATCAGTCATAATTCTGGACAGCAAAAATGCAAGAACAGTAAGTTCTAAATATTTTCTTACCAGAAGCCACTATTTTCATTCTTTATCCTGATGCTTAAAATATAACTTCATCCACAATTAAGTATTACACTTAGTTATAGTTAATGCAGTCCAGAGGCATAAGCATGGACTATGTGACTCTTAATCTTCCTTTCAGTCTTGTTTTCTGTGATTTACTTGAGAGGGACATATTTCATGCGTGTGCTTCTAATGATCCAATTATGAAACATATACTGTTGTAAGAGTTGATAGCAAGTATGTACACTATCTTATTACACCATTTTTCTTTTTCACATTTGCCAGCAAAGCAACCTTTACATTCTGAGAAGAAGTTGTATAAAATACACCTATTACATGTATTTTTGTTAAGTGATCTTTCACCAGTGCAATAGCTATTAGTTAATAGGTCTCTGTGCCACATTGTTTGCATATGTAGGCTACAATTTTATAAAATACATTTTTTCATTACGTTACATAGAAATGTAACCAAACGTGTTAGTAACTATCTGTCAAAGACTGCCTGTTGGTTTAAATAATTAGTCCAGTGACTTTAGAAAAATGAAATGAGGTGGTAATTTGTTTTGTTTTTATAGATTTGTTCAAGCATAAACATGGTTTTGTATTTGGTCTTTCACAGTCTCCCATAAGATCCTCATAGGGAATCTGATGAAGTATGGGCTGGAAGCAGACAGCGGGGTGGATTGAAAACTGGCTGAAGGGCCAGGCCCAGAGCGTGGTGATCAGTGACATGGAATCTAGTTGGAGGCCATTAATTAGTGATGTGCCCCAGGGGCAGATACTGGGTCCAGTCCTATTCAACAGCTTCATTAATGATCTGGATGATGGGGCAGAGTATACCTTCAGCAAGACTGCGGATGATACAAAACTGGGAGGAGTGGCTGATATGCCTGAGGCTTGTGCTGCCATCCAGAGAGACCTCGACAGGCTGAAGAAATGGGCTGACAGGAACCTCATGAAGTTCAACAAAGGGCAGTGCAAAGTCCTGCACCTGGAGAGGAACACCCCCGCCAGTACATGTACCAGTACATGCTGGCGGCACCCTACTGGAAAGCAGCTTTTTAGAAGAGGCCCTGGGGACGCTGGTGGACACCAAGTTGAACATGAGCCAGCAATGTGCTTTTGTGGCAAACAAGGCCAATGGTATCCTGGGCTACATTAGAAGGAGCGTTGCCAGAGGTCAAGGGAGGTGATCTTTCCCCTCTACTCCGCGCTGGTGAGGCCACACCTGCAGTACTGTGTCCAGTTCTGGGCTCCCCAGTACAAGAGAGATATGGAGCTACTGGAGACAGTCAAGCAAAGGTCCATGAAGATGGTTAAGGGACTGGAGCATGTCTCCTATGAGGAAAGGCTGAGAGAGCTGAGACTGTTCAGCCTGGAGAAGAGTAGGATCGGGGGGCGGGGGCCAAGCTCATCAATGCGTACAAATATCTGAAGAGAGGATGTAAAGAAGACGAAGCCAGAGTCTTCTCAGTGGTGTCCAGTGACAGGACCAGAGGCAATAAGCACAAAGTGAAACACAGGAGGTTCCATCTGAACATCAGGAAACACTTTTTTTACTGTGAGGGTGACTGAGCACTGGCACAGGTTGCCCAGAGAGGTTGTGGAGTCTCCCTCCTTGGAGATATTCAAAAACTGTCTGGACACGGTCCTGGGCAGCCTGCTCTAGGTGGTCCTGCTTGAGCATGGGTGTTGGACAAGATGACCTCCAGAAGTCCCTTCCAACCTCAACCGTTCTGTAATTCTGTGAAGTCACACCAGTGAGTTTACCTGCAGGAACTTTCTTCCCAAACCTGCGTTGAGCCTCTTTCCTCCCTGATCCAAGTTTTCTAGGTTTTCCTTATGCTTTTCTTCTTCTTCAGGTATTTCTGTGAAAGATACCTAGAATAACACTGTATGTTCTGGGAGCAGAACCCACGTACAGAGCCTGGCTATGTTCAGTATTTTGCTAATCTGGTACTGAAATAAAGAACAGCTCAGAGGTTAGGGTTTTTTTTTCCCCCTCAAGCATTAAGAAAGAACAAGAATTACAATGCTTCTGGATTTTTCCATTTGTGGAAGATTTTACTTTTAAAAACAGGAGTCGCATGAAGTTATTCTTAATAGTTAGAGCAAGCAGATCAGCCTGGCTCAATTTACAGTTTTTCATTTTTACATCAACTTTTCCATCTAATATTATGAAGACCATACACCATGGAAGCAATTTTTAGAACATCCATGGTGTCTGCAGATCCACATTTCTTGACATAATTCTTTTATTCCAGTGTCTCCAATAACATCTTGCACTGTTTATCCAAATATTTGAGGATAAGCCTCCTAACTTGTTGTGAGAAGCTATGGCCACACAGAGTATGCAAATAGTAATAAATGCTATAAAAGAGTTATTGCAATGTGTGTGTCATGTGTGCCTATGTTTTAATAGGTGCACTCCTTAAAGGAGCCAGATAAGAAGCACTTTATGTGGGAAATGAAGTGATTGGTAAGTAACATTAGGAATTTGTACTAGCAATACAAGTTTAATCAAAACAGTTCAATAACACATGCCTCAAAGTTTCACCCTTCCTGAGACAAAACAATAGCTAAATCAATATGCCAGAAGATTGAAGGCAAAAAATCTGCATAAAGTCAAATTAAGGTTCTCTGAAGCAGATTTTATTAGTAGTTGTTCATATTACTATTGCCTTTCAAAACCAGGACCCAGACTGTCCTTGAGCTCAAATTCACCTTGCAGCCAAACAAAAGCCCTTGTTCAAACAAACAAGTCTAAGAAGGAACCCTAGCAAAATGCTAACATGTAATATGATAGCATTTAAGCTTCCACCTGTCAAAAATGCGATGATATGCTTCAGTTTGCTCTCGGCCCCATGTTCTGCAAGGCAGTGAGGACACATCTTCTAAATTCAAGAACTTCCAAGCAAGTCGGAGCCCTACCTTGGAAGCAAGAAGGCAGGTCTACAGAAGTAACCTAGTCTTGTCATTTTGGGAGATATTTTCCCTGTAATGCTTTGGATTTGGCTAAATAGAATTTTACTTTCTGAAAGCTACCTGGATAATGCTTAATTTTGATATTGACATGGAACAAACAGTAATCTGTCCTCAAGTATCATTGTGTATTGCAATAGCCTGCAACCTTGGGCTGCAGCCATATAGATTCTTACCCTGAAAGAGACAGAGACCTACAAAGAATACTCTGTAAGAGGCCATGATGAAGTCAAACACATCTCTGAAGATGCTATTTTTCTTTGCATTTCACCAACCCAAGAATATCAACCATCCACAGGGAGGTTTCTGATCAGCTCTCCTCCTCTTCTCACTTCTACATCAAATTTGGCTCACCCTGCAGCAACATGATTGCTAGATCAGCTCACCTATCAGAAAGAAAGTTAGCAATTTCATTTGGGAAGAAAAGTAAATAAATTTTCTGTAAAAATCAGCAAGTTGGTCAGCTTAGGCTCTGGCCACATGGTCACTAGCAACAACACAAGGACGATGGCAGACCCTGCAACTCAAGGAGCTGGACATCATTTCTCAATATCAACCTGCCACTGGACCAGAGGAGACATGCATAGATTTGCATCTAAAATTGCCAGTGTAACATCTATTCTGGAGAGCTGAAATGAAAAATGTGATATTATCATTTATCTAAAGTATTCATACGGTTCAAAAGTTGCCATATGTATATTTTATCATCTTCACTGGATATATCCTCACAACCCTTACAAAAAGCTGAGTGATGCTGTTAGTCCATTCTACATGCAGAGAAACGAGTTGCGGTGAGAGTATATCATCTTGCCCAAGGTCACATGGAAAAAACAAAGCCTGTTTTCACTCTATCTTTAAAAGGAGTAGTGAGTCAAACACTGTTCTGAGATCTTATTCCCTGCCTATGCCCAAAACATTTTTTTAGGTTAGGCCAACTTTAGGAGACTCAATCTAGAAACTGAATATAAATTCATAATGAAGTCAAAATTCAGCATTTCCTCTGCTCAGCTCCATCGCTCTTTCAAAGAGTAGGCATTTTTCTGGTGCCAGGCAAGCTTCAAGGAAGTTAAGCTAAGCTAACTTTGCAACAGAAGAAACTTCAGGTAGATGAGGGAAATTAGTCAACACCTTGAGTCTCAAAGTAGCACTGCTACTGTTAGATACTCCTTTCTCTAATACAAAAAAATTAGTCACAGATATGGTCTCAAATCTCTTAATCAGAGTAACAGTTAGTCTTAAACAGAGTAACAGAGTAACTGCAGACAGCTTGTCTTGGGAGTCATCCTGTGAAGGTAATAGCCAGGCGCACTAAAGAGCAGGTACAGGGAAGGAATTTACATCCACTTCTTTCTTCGAGTTGGAAATGGCAAACATTTCGCACAGTTAAAATTAGATGAAGCTCAGGAATCAGCCACTGAGATGGCAAATGGTCAAACTTTTCATACTTCAAGAGGGAAGGCAACAAGCGAGGCTGTGGGCATAATTTGGATTTACCAAAAGCAAATTTTATTCCATTAACCTGAATGCCTTCTGTGTGAGATGACTGTGGACTACAGGAAAGCAGAACATATTGCATATCTTAGCAAGGCTTCTGACAGTCTGCCATATAATCCTTAAAGAGAAATTGGCAAGATGTGCACTGGGTAATCATATAAAACGGGTTGGAAACTGGATGACTCACTGAGCTAAAAGGGTTGTGGTGAGCATACAGAGTCCAGCTGGTGGCCAGGTGCTACATAAGCATCTCGGGGATCGCTACCAGGGTCAGTACTGTTTAATGTCTCATTAATGACTTGGACAACTGGACAGAGTGACTTGCAGCACATTCATGGGCAACACAAGGCTACTATTCAGACAGATTTCAAGAAATGGGCTGACAGGAGCCCTGTGAAGGTCAAAGGCAAATGTAAAGTCCCACACTGGGGAGGGGACCAATATGACTACTGAAGAATGAGCGTCCATTTGAGTAAGTAATCAAAATTATTCCACAGCAAAAGCAAATGGATTAATTAGCTGGCATTGATAAAGGGTTACATAGACAGTCATGCAAAAGATGATGTTATCCTGTCTAGAAATCCAGAGGAACAAGTGTCTCACAACTTTTCAGCTAAATCCTTAGCTAGAGAACACAGGGATTTCATTTTTCCTCTGGCTAAGAGTAAAAAAGGTTGTGGTGGTGAAAAAAGTTAAAAACAAAGATCCTTAAAACCACGTCAAGTCAAAACAACTAACCAAAAAAAAAGGCGGCTCAGAAACAGGATTTCCAAGTGGTATTTAACTTCTCTTGAGGTCTATGAGAACAAGGTATCTCTCATTGCCTCTAGAAATGGAAAGAAAACAAACTAGTCCTATGTTTGATATCCCAAAAGACAAGACAAAACGAAAAGGCAAGTGTAAAATCAACACCTCCACTCCCTCAAAACTGAATACATAGGGAAAAAGCAGCTTCTTAAGAGTGTTAGAGAACTTTCTGCAGACAGTTTGAGCTTTAAGTAACACCCTTTCCTCCCTTTGAAATTAGTCCATATTGGGTTTTCCATTAGGATGTACACATGGTCATGAATTCAGGATTGAGAAATTGAAAGAACCAGTATTATTTCAAGTGTACACCAGTCCAATGCTATTTATCTGCAACTGGAAATTAGATTTATCAACAAGGAAAACCTAGTGAAAGTCATTTAAGAATTGAAACTGTTGCTATTGCTATACCTGGTATTAATACCGTGCTTGGAAGCAACTCCAGGTCATAAAACACTTGTCCCCATTAGACCTGATGATCTTATTCATACTCTTTATGTCTTCCTGTCCCACAACATAAAGGAGTGGAAAGAAGGAAAAAAAAGGTTCCTGATTACCTGAAATATCCACATCAACTCGTGTTTCCCATATCAAGTGAAAGTGTTCATGAAACACCATGGAAAGGAAAGAATCTCAACTCTCTGGAAGACAATGCTGCCACTCAAATGACAAATGGAGACTAGTCATAGCATGCAATGGGTTATTCACATGGAAAAAGTTATGATTGAAGTGACTGCGTTGTTCTCCCTACATGCTTCAAGTAGTATAACAACCTTACAGATTATATGGCAGCCGATAACTAAGAAAAAACATTATTTCATTTCTGTAGTCTTGGTTTAGAATCCTCAGGAAGGTATTCCACCTTTTATTTATAAAGCCGTATGAAAACTGCTTGAATCTTTACATAAATCAATGGCAATTTACCTGACATAAAGGCTGCAGAAAGAAACTAAAAACACTGCATCTCAGAATAAGTATATTTAAACAAATCAGGTGAGACCATTACGTATGAAAATCAACATTCGAAAAAAATAAGCCCCATTTTTATTTCATCTCTGTTTTCAGGTGACATCCATACATACAGACATTTGGAGTGAGCTTTTTTGGGGTTGAAAAAAGCTCACATCAGAAATATTTGTGCAAGTATACATTTGCAAAGGCTTATGTCAAAAGTGTTAGCATAGCCATCCAGAAATTACTTATGTGTCTTCTAAAAAAAAAAAAAGAAAAAGCAAGCAGCATTATTTGTGTCCAGTCATACACAGTGAGTTGCAAATAAATAAAAAAATTAAACCAATAAAAGCTACCAAAGAACTTATCAGCTGCATTGGGACTTAAATTAAATTAACTCACAATTAGAATACCTCCAGCTTTTGGAAAGCAAGAGTGGCCCCTATTCAGTCTAAATACTTCATATTTCCCTTTTTGGTGGTCTGTGTAGCTTCCACATTCCTCGCTTAAAGCTGTGTAACAGAAGCTAGTTAAATGAGCCAATGACTCAGGCAGACATTGGAGTCTGTGGTTCAAATATACATTCATTTATTATACTACCAAAAAAAAAAACCAAACCCCACAAAAAAAAAACCCAAATCTCTGCATCAACATTCATGTATGTTTTTAGAGCCCACTATTCCAAGGAGTCAAACACAAAAGTTGTTTTTTCTGTTCTCGTCTTACTACAACATTTGGCTAGTCTGTATGCAGACATTCATGATGCAGCTTCATTTCAGCCAGAGCCTTCAGGTAAAATCAGTGAGTATGCCAAAGTGAGCATATCAAAACAACACACAAAACCAAACAGCAGCAGCAGCAGCAACAACAACAAAAACCCAAAAAAATCCCACCTCTCTATTTCTAATTACTAGCACAAAAGTACTGAAGTAATACAGAACCTAGAACTCAAACCCGCTGCAAAGAAAAATCAGAAAAATAAATTTTGGCCCTATCATCTTGCAGGGCAGGTCTTTTCCTCTGATTTGGCTACCCAATCCAAAAGCTTTCAAAGGCTGAGTTGAACAATCCTCATGTTTTCACCCTCCAGAGCCCTAAAAGCGCTTCTATCTTTCTGTCATCATCCTACTATGAGCAAGTTCTCTGCTCCTTTCAGGAATCTTCCAGCCTACAGTTTCCTTCAAGCTTCCCAGTTCCTCCCCTTCTCTGCTTGTCCCATGTCCTCCCTAAAAGCTTCTCCAGGCCTCATGGCTCAGTTGCTCTCAAAAATCACTCATCTCCCCCCTTCCTGCAAAGCACAGCAGCCAGGAAAATATAGTAAGACAACCTTCCTTTCTGCTGCCAAGCCTTTTTTTTTTTTTTTTTTAACCAAAAAGGGAAAAAACAACACAATGCATGGTAAACATGCAATAAATACAACTAAACAAACTTACCAGTTACAGTATCAATCTCAATAGTTAAAAGCATACACATATGTAGACATGTAATTAAAGGTAATTAAGTAGAGCTAAAACAAACTACTATAAAACCAATATAACTCACAGAAGAGAGGCCACTACCAGCAGTTATGTTGTTTTCAGATTACACCATCACGATTCTCTAATTAGACATGCAACTATTATCTAGAGTGGTTTTTTAGGAAGATGTTTCCATTATGGTGGTAATAATCAAATGCCCATCAGTAGCTGGTTCCTCATCAAGCTATTCTACTTGAGTCAGAACTTCCATGGTCAGAGCCTGAAGAAATTAGCCAGATACACTATCAAAAATCAATCATGTCCAGAAATAAACTGAGAATGCCAAGCAGAATCATAAAGTGAATAAACACAGCAACAAGTATTTGCAAACGTTCTTATAAAAAAAAGTTAATCTTCTAAATACTGGAGAAACAAGCATTAAAAAAAAAATTAAAAATCACAAATAGCTGTTAGGGAGAGACTTTTAACAAAAAAGAAATCATAGAAAGCAACAGCTCAAATACAGTCACCAGATTAGTCCAAATGGGAAGGGATCTTACAGTCTTTCAAAAATACCACCCCCACCCCCACCCCTTATTTAAGCAATGTAGCAATGTATTAAAAAACCAAAACAACACAAACACAACATACAGTGGTAACCTAAGAGCTAAAACATACACAAATTTCAAATACTCCATGTGTGTCTTATGTGTGGCCTGTAAGTCAGAAAGTATTAATATACAGTGGTGCTCCTATAATAAGCAAGCATTTCTACATCTGCTGCAAATTTCTCCTTAGATCAGAGAAAATCCTATTTACTACCTGCACAAACTACCTTCAAAAGATGTACTTTCTCAGTTGTCTACTTCTGAAAAATAAAAATAAATGTGCAATCTCTTGGAAGACAGATTCCATAATACTGAGAAACAGTTTTCACATCCCTTTCAAGGCACTATGGTACAGTTGCTTGTATTTTCCTGCACTGAAAACATCTGAGCTCTCATTTAAGTACAAGGAGAGAAGATTCTGAAAGAACATGCTGTTGGCTAACACAACAAAATCACACTGGTGGCAAAAACTTTTGTTGTTCTTAGTGTAATGACTGCCTTTTATATTACTAGATCTATAGACCGCAATTGCAAGGCTGTTGCCCAACTGAAACCATCACACAACTCAGAAACCTTCCATTTTCATTGTAACTTCAGGGTTTTCAAAAGTGCATACTCAGGACTTAAGAATTTAAATCACTAAAGAACTTCAGGAAGTGTTACCCTGCCAGTAAGAAAATTATGTATAAACCTTGGAAGAGAACTATATTTTTGTAAATCCTACATATATTTCACTCACCATATTTTCCCTGGGAGTTCCACACAAGGTGCATCGCAGAAGGTGACATGCAATACCAAAATAGGGCTGGGGATTTACCAGAGAAGTTCAGGGGGACAGGGCAGCAGGGTGGGGGCAGGGGAATGAAGAAAAATAATTTAAAAATCAAGCATCGTGAAAGAAGTGATGAGATGAAATTATAGAAAAAAGGAAAAACCAAAGACCTTGGTTTGGGTAGGTAAATCCAAATGTGGAGAAGTAAAAAGGGAAACAGTTGTGCAATATAATAGCTTTTAAAAATTGGATGTGAAGCACAGTTATTTAAAGCCAAACAGAATGCTTGGAACAGCCCCAGCACAGACAGATTAGGGGAACAAAGTGCACAAACTGAAGAAAAAATATTTTTTAAAAATTGAAATTTCCAGAATTCAAAGGTTTCAGCTGTCATACGGTTGCAGAAACAAATTGATTTAGGCTGATGTGCATTAAGACCATATACCACACAGCCAGAGAATACAGGCTGGCACATTCCAGCTTTCCGCAACAGGAGTTTGATCCAACTAAGCCATGACAACAAAGCTCAGAGAGAACAATGCTGCATAAAACGGGATAAAGTAACACAGAAAGGGTTAGGTGCTATCTGCCTGCCACAGGCCCAATAGGGAATTGAAAGAAAAGTCTGCAAGGACAGCAGCTCACATTGACAAAGGAAATTGCTTTGTTCAAAAGGGTAACATTCTCCAAACACTTAAGTGACTTTGTTTCACGCTAGACCCAAAGGAATTGTTGTTGTTATTCAAACAATAAATCATAGTCACTGTAAGGGCCTGAAACAGCATTTGGTGTATTGATGATCTTTTTACGCTCACGGCATCCCAAATAAGCACCAGCCTTCAGCATCACAGATTTGGTATAAGTCACATTCTACAAATAAATCACTCCAAAAATAGCTTCAAATTGCAAATAATTTTAAAACTGTTGGGCTTTCATTCATCAGTGTTGGTTTTGTTTGCCTGTTTTAAGCCATTCATTTATTTTCAAGGTGTGTTTCCTTAGAACCATCCCATCAGCTGCAACAACCAGGGTGGCTGTATAATCTTTATTTATTTAATAGGACTTACTCAAAAGATGCATCTTCTCAGGAATCTAAAAATCACAGATCCAATAGAGGCAGCATTGAATATACTTCATCCCATATTGTTTTAAGCAGCACTTATGCACAGGACTGTATGCATGACTCCAAATGACTTTTTATCTAGCAAATAGCAAAAGTCAACTCTTCACGAAACATACTGGTTTTCCACGAAAACACACATGGAGAAATAGCACAGTTTAGCAAACACTTCAAACTGTGACTGAAGCCATGTCTAAATGATGTGAAGGATAGGCTCGCTATCCTACCAGAACTTAGCATTATGAATCCTGCTGCAAAATTA
>NW_009216232.1:20062-31746 GCF_000690835.1 Fulmarus glacialis
CTACTTTTCCATAAGGCATCAAAGAACACAAAGGTCAGTAGATAGCATACCTTCAATATTAGAGTTTACAGGACTAAACACAATGCTGCAGACCGTAAGACAATTCTTTAATAAGCAGGAAGAAGTTATTGGACGGACTGATTTAGGGGAAGAAAGGAAAAAGTGTGATCACTACCTCAGCCAACCCATTGGCTTGAAACCTTCAAACCACTTTATTCCAGAAGGTAACTGAATGGGCAGCACAGGGTTACAAATGCACATCAACTTCTGTTGATAAAGACAGAAAATCCCCTCCCATCAGACTGCATAGACACTTAGAGCTGTTCGGGTCCTAAAACAAACTGACAGAGCTTTAGCCCTAACTTATTCCATTCCACTCATCTTCCCAACCTAATTTATGCTGGCTATTTTATCACTGCCCAGGAAGAGGCTAAACAGGTCAGCTTCTGTCAGCAGTCGGCAGAAAGCCATAGGAAAGATGCTGTTTCAGAACCGCTATACGTTCTCTAATCACGTGAGTATTTTCTTAGTGTTCCAGGAACACAAGACTTTCTAGATGCTCATGAGCCCTCCCCAATAAACAACTATGGGGAAATAGCAGAACTTGACAAAAGTCTCCATCTTTATCGGAGCCACCAGTCACATCCATGTACATTCTTCTATTTGCTCACCTAATTCATTTTCCACAAGAGACAACAGGTTTGGTTTGGATTTTTTTTCAATTATTATCATTAAAGCAGGTGCACATTTCCACTTAAATGAGCACAAAACATGAAAACAGATGATGACTGCTATCATTAAACTGAGATCATATCCCGGTTTAGGTTTTACTTGTTCTTTAGCTTGACGGGCATTTTTTTCACCTACACTTTCTAATAAGGAAGAGAAGTCTTCTAATTGGGAGCAAAGAAATAATTTCATGGGTAGCTTTGCTTTTCTGAGTTTTTTTCAGGTATCCATTCATTAGTCTTGGCACATAATTGAAGTTTCAAGTGCACCTGTCTGGCTTCCTTCCTTCTGCATTCTCTATTATGAAACACCTCAAGGTGGACTTAAATGGTGGGCAACTGGATCTATATCATTTTTTGCACGTTCACATAGACCTTACAGTTTCTTACATCCCATCTCTTATATTAGGATGCTTTCTGTCCTTTTCATAGCCTGTCAAGGATTCTCCCCTGTGCTAACTGCACAGTGTTCTCAAATCCAGCAACTAGCCTGATGATCCAGAGACTTAAAGTTCAAGAAAAGGTGAGGACTCTGAAACAGATTTTTCCTCCAACTGCTTAGCATGATATATGGAACTTGCTTTTTTGCCCCAAACCCATGACAGCTGAGCTGATCCACAGTCTTCTCTCAAGGAGCTCATATACAACTTAAACCCGTAGTAGTGAAGTCAATGGAGACTTTACCATGGCTTTGGAACAAGATCAAACAAAAGGGCACAAACTGCATTGAGGAAGCAGGGTTCAAATCACTGTCACCTTTAACACCATTCCCATAAGTAAGTAGGTAGCCTCAGTTGAGGGAATGCCTGAAGTTTGTTCAGCACACATAATGCATATTCCCTTATCAAAAACCTCCTGCCTGGAAAGGATCAGTCATGGAACTTAAGGGGCAGCAGCACAATTTCTGTGACATGCAAAGCACTAATGAGACATGCCATGTTTACTGTGGCTGGAAGTGCTGAAGATGTTACTAACTTCTACTCATTCACGTTTCAAAACAAATACACATCTGCTCATTATGATAGGCTTTTTACAGCATATATTAGCTTTTACAGAGTCAAGTTAGAGTATAACCCTAAGTAAATATGCCTTTATTGCAGTAACAACAGGATCATGAAAGTTAAACTGGTCACAATTGCCACCTCAGCACTGCTCCACATTTGGTTCTGCTCCAAACAGTTTAAAATGCCTTGGGGAAATCCAGCCTATTTAATGTATCAGAATGGCAGGAATTATCTGAATCACTATTTGTTTTATTAGTAGCAATTCTCAAATACATTAGCTTTTTTATTCCATTAAACATTTCATTACAACTGTAAATAGTGAAATACAAATAGCAACAAAAATTAGAATAGAATGACTGGTATTTATGAGCTGCAACAACTATATAAATTATAAAACAAGCTGCTGAGTATGTTGACATCATGCAGTCAGAAATAGAACTAAGTTTTTTTAAATTTTTGGTTTTAATAAGAAAAATTACTAAAATGCACAACTGTATTCACCTACAAATACTGCACATAGGGAAGAGGGTTTACAGGTTGTGCAAAAGTGGAAAAAATAGGTAAATTTGTCTCTGTCTTCAGAGAGCAAGCCAATGAAGTATTACTAAAAATACCACTCTGATACTTCTCTGTCCGGGGCTAGATATTATCTACACAGTCAAATTACACAATGCATTGATCAAAACAAAAGAAGCCAAATCCCCACAAAAATATTCAAATCCTATGTTATATTTGGAAAGCCTTTATAAAAGTGAAAGAATTCTGAGGAGCAAACCTTAAAAAAAAAAAACAAACAAAACCAGACTGTTTTGATGGATAAGCATCCAAAAAAACTAGGAATAAGTTCATGATCTAATAAAAATTAATTTCTGATTAAATTAATTCACTTCACTGTCACCAATGTGTCATTCGTTCCTTCTCTTCCTCCTCCTGAACTTCCGAGGTTCTCCTAACTCACCGCACATATTTCTTCACTTTCATCTGAGTAGCCCTTCTGCCCACTAAGGCACAGTAGATAGTCAATCACAAGAATCACTTAAATACAAGAAGTATTTAAGTCACTTTGAGGGAACAGTAGGCTAACTCGCTTCCTTTATAACACTAAAGACCAGTGAATCTGGGAGTGTCTCAATTCTCAATAAATGGCGCAACTGCATCTCCACCAGATAAGATAACACCTGGGTACACATTCACATCACTGTTCCCCAGTTCTGGAAACCTGGGCATACAGGTCACGAGCAAGCAGCAGCACAGGTCCCCAGTTTGGCTGATTAGGGGATATGGATCCCAGAATGTACCTATTGCCTAATCTAGATATATCTTCAGATAATCTACTCTAGTTCCCAAGAACCACAAAGGACAGATTGCAAGCAACTTGATTGTCCACTCGGACTACGCAATGTTACAGACACTAGAGGAGTGTCACTGCACTGGAAAATTAATGTTACACTTTTTCACTCTAACAGCTGTCATCTAATAATGCAAAATCTAGTAATGCATAAATGAAAAAACCCCCTCCAAATCTCATTTTAAGAAACCTCCTTTCAGATTCTGAAATATGACAGAGGGAGTATTCAGTTTAAGAGGATATATGGACATTCCAAGACATTAGCAGGGCACCTTCTTTTTTTTTCCTCTCATTAATGAAACTACTTTAAAAGCCTGGGAACCAGACCTTAAATAATGTTATAAAAAGAGCAGGGCAAGAGGTGGGCAGTCATAAGCATGTTCCTCGGGAAAGGGCTCCATCAGGGGAGACAGATCTAGGGAGTCTATTTGCCAGCACAGGACTTACTTTTTTAGGAATGATTGAGAGTACATGGCTTCCCATCTTGAATGACAATGAAGTGGGGATTATTAATCATTGGCATGAGTTGGTCTGCTGTTTCCATCTTTGGATAGCCTGACAAAGAGACTTTCACTGCAGTATTTTAGCATTCCTTGCTCTGGAATGGAAGAAGGCCTAAGCTAGACATACATTCAACCACAGAGACTTGCTTCTTTGGGCGTCCTCTATAGACAGTGAAGTGATTGCATTTGTGAGGAGATATTCACTAAGGATAATTTTCCAGTGTCTTAAGTACTCCTGCTATCTTTAAAGGTGTTACTGTCAATGGTCTGCTACGAGACCAAAGCACTGAAAACTGAAGAGTATTTGTTTGTGTAACACACAAGGAGATTAAGTTGCAAGTTTCTGAAGCTGCTATTTCAAAATCCTTAAACAAGGATGGTTAATGCTGATAAAAAGAAGGGATGACAGTAGCAAAAAAGTAATTTGGATTTTCCTTATTGCTGATAGCATTAGGAAAGGCATAGCAGTGAACACCGCTTTTCCCATATCTTCACTGAAGTTAGCATTTGGAACAAATGTAGCCTAAGTTTTAGGTCTTTTGTTCAGAAACCAGAAAACTTAATTTCTGAAAAGTCTTGAAGGAGTTGAATTAAATTTATACATGCATATATAAATGAATTTTAAATGCAACTTTGAAACTTCAAGTTGTTTTGTTTTCTTGTGCAACAACATGAAGCCAAGTCTGTTACAGTGACTATGTCTCTCAAATGTCTTAATTTTAGCTTTGGAAATTTGTACTTTCAAAGTGACTGATGCTGAAATCATCAAAACTGATGCATTAGATCAATGCAATGTTGAAAGTTTCTCTATATGTCAGAGAAAGAAGAGTAGCTTCTAAGACTAGTGTATTGGGTTTATGTGGCTAGGTTTGGGGGTGGGGCGGGGGAGAGGGGGAGCTGCAGAAGTGGCCTCTGTGGGACCAGGGGCTGCCACCATGCTGGACACAGCCAGTTCCAGATGGCTCCACAACAGACCCGCCACTTGCCAGAGCTGGGCCCATCAACAACGCTGGTGGTGCCTCTGTCAATAACATATTTAAGAAAGGGTAAAAAATGCTGCGCAGCAGCTGTGTGAGAAGAGCGAGAAAAATGTGAGATAAACAGCCCCAGAGTCACCAAGGTCAGCGAAGGAGAAGGGGAAGGAGGTGTTCCAGGCGCCAGAGCAGAGATTCCCCTGCCGCCCACGATGAAGTAGGTTGTCCCCCTGCAGCCCATGGGGGACCCCACACCAGACCATGTGGATGTGCCCTGAAGGAAGCTGCAGCCTGTGGAGAGCCCACACAGGAGCAGGCTCTGGCAGGAGCTGTGGCCCATGGAAAGGAGCCCACGCAGGTGCAGGTTTTCTGGCAGGAGCTGCAGCCCGTAGGGGACCCATGCTGGAGCAGTCCATTCCTGAAGGACTGCACCCCATGGAAAGGATCCACGCTGGAGCAGTTTTTGAAGAGCTGCAGCCTGTGGGGAGGACCCACATTGGAACCATTTGACAAGGACTGTATCCCGTGGGAGGGACCCCACACTACCGCAGGGGAACAGTGTGAGGAGGAAGGAGCGGCAGAGACAAAGTGTTATGAACTGACTGCAATCCCCATTCCCCAATCCCCTGCACCACTCGGGATTAGGGGGAAGGAGGTAGAAGAGTCAGGAACGAAGGACTGAAGTTGAGCCTGGAAAGAAGGGGCGAGGGGAGAAGGTGTTTTTAGTCTTGTCCTTGTTTCTCACTATCCTACACTATTTTTAATTCACAATAAATGAAATTAATTTTCCCAAACTTGAGTCCGTTTTGCCTGTGACAGTAATTGGTGAGCGATCTCCCTGTCTTTATTTCAAGCTACAAGATGTTTTATCTCATTTTCTCCCCCTGTCCTGTTGAGGAGGGGGAGTGAGAGAGAGCTTGGTGGGCAGCTGGCAGACAACCAAGGTTAACCCGCCACAACTAGAAAGAGAAAAAGGAACTATTAGGTATCATATTTTCACTGCTTTTCAATACAAAATTACTTTTATGCGTGGTAACTACTGAAATAAGTTATTCTTTCCCCTCCAAATATCAAGATTTCAAATTCCCCATACTATTTTTGAAAGAAACCATTTTACATTTTCTGCCCTAAAATGCTATTCAGTATTTTCCCAACACTGTTCAGTGACTTTGGTCCCCTTTTCGCACTTCTCTGAACATTTATTTTCTCTAATTATGTTTGTCTACAAAACATTACTAGAGAAAGACACCTTCAAAGAAAACACCATTTCAACAGAAGAATTCTCAGCAGTGAAGCGAACTGCATGCTACTACTTCAGCAAGAACCTCAACACACGCTAGTACCACTGCTGCAGGCAGGCAGTTCCAAATGTCAGTCTTCTGTTGAGAAAAAGCCAAAGTCCCTCTACTTAATGGAGTTTGTTCCCTTGATTTTAATGATGAAATCTAAATATAAATATCTATCTCCAGGACCAGACAGACGTTTGGAATTGTAATCTGCAACCATGCCATCAAAAAGCTCCAAATGCTGGAAACCAACTCTTTAGAACCCTCTGAATCGCCCACTTATGTACCTTCATACATGGTGGACTCCACTCTTCTTGGTATCCAACCTTATTCCAGATGATAAATTATTTATACCTGCTTAATGCAAAAGACTCTGTCAATTCATTTAACTCAAAAAAGCCATGTGTTTGCATTTACTGCAAGACACAGGCTGCTTTGGGAATGTGTGTAATGATTTTTTTAATTCTGATTTAGATCCTTTTATTATTCTCCCTTAAGTTAAAGTTGTTGGCTCTGTCCAGTAATTGATTTGGCTTGACTAAGTTCTACTTCCGTTACTTGCTTTACATCAAGCTATGTCCACCTTCTTTGTTTAGGCGTTACAGGTTATAGCTATGCACATGGTGTCTTCTGCCATCTTTAGGATGTCAAATTCTGAAGCCTATAAATCTGTCCTCTGACTTTTAACACTTGTGCTAATTTACATGCAAGAGCGGAAATGCAATTTTAAACTCTCCAACAATGTTTTTGTTAAGAATTTCCTGTATTGTAAGAAAAGAAAAAAAACGCTGCCTAGGGGAACTACTAGTTTTTGAATAATAAAAATGAACTGGCAGAATTGGATTTGGGATTTCAACTTTTATAAAGATGTTATGACAGGTGAATGAAAGTTATATTTTATTTCTGATTTGGTCATGAGGCTCTGAGAAGTACCACAGCCATGCTTGTCCGGCAGCGTTGTAAATTGTCTTAGGCCTAACATTTGCATGTTAGATATCTGCCTCTGTTGCCACCTGACACTGCCCTCCCTCTACCTCACAGCCTCTTTTCTCTCTGGGTAGCAATGCTGGCGAAGGGATAGCGGTATGCTGATCAACTGTGTGACGTCAACAGGTCAAGTCAACTCTCATAATAGCAAGAGTACTTAGAATCTGAAAGTTCCAATGTTGCCTTTGCTACTGGTCAGAACTCAAGTAAAAACAAGAGATGATGGAAGAATTATAAATTATTTCACCTAATTATGATAATACTAAAGGTAACAGACTGAGGATCTCTAGGAAATAAAACTGTTCTAATACCAGGTCTCCCAAGAAGTTATAGTCTTGAAGCAGTTTCTTAAAAGATGGTTTTTAAAATGTTTTAACATAATTAAGTAAATAATTAAATTTAAAAGTTATTAGAGAAAGACTACCACTACATCTTTAAGAAGAAATACCTGTATTTGTCATAAAAAAGAATATATGCTTGAAGCGTATCTGCTGTAGCTTAAAAAGAATTCTGTTCTGCTTTTGTTTTAAGTTTTGATTATTTAAAATTAAGTTCTCTAGAATTCTTTGCTGAGGTACTAGGAAAGCAGTTATACAGTACTTGTCATTACTGAAGGATACAGAGACATGATGGAGAGCTGCTGTAAATTAAACCAGACATAACTCCCACCAGCTAAAGGCTATCAGGTTAGCTACTTTCTCCCCATCCCTACCTCCTCCTTCTTTTTCTCTTAACCAATTCACATTTCATTAAAAAAGGCGACACCAGACAAAGACAAACAAAGAACTACGCAAAGGAGACTTTAAGAATATTTCACACACCAGTTTTCACTCCAACACTTCCTGTACCGGGCAAACAACTTCACAAAAAGGCACGAGGAACCAGCTGAAGCAGATACACAGAATCTGAACAATCGCAACTCTGCAGGAATTTCAGCCAAAGGTTTGCAACCTCACTGTAGTCACATCTGCAATGTCAGAGTTCCTCACACCTCTAGTAATTTCCTCCATTAAAAGTGTGGCTCTTTGACCCACTGGCTACAGCACACATGTACACTGAGGCCTCACTTCAGCAAAAACTCTTCATTGGCCTATCTTTAAACATGTTACCGCAGGTCCACTTAACCTTAAATACAGCGTCGAGTTCACAAAAGGAAACAGGGGTGAGTTGTGTTCAGATCTTGTATGGTGCCAATTGTGTTACTGCCACTTGGAAGAAAATAACCCACATAAACAATTAGCCAATGAGGAGACACACTATATTAAGATCCATCTGAAGAACAATCAATTAGCAAGACGCCAGCAATATGTTCCAGATTTTGACTTCCTCTATGGTCAGTCAATAATTAAGTATTGAACAATTTTAAAGAAACTGTATCATATTTGTGCATCTGAACTTGTTCTGTGCTTTTCAAAGAGATATGGCAACAGTTGAATTTTGAACCTCTTTACCACACTCTTCAAATTGAGATCTGCTTTTTTAAAAAAAAAACCCAAAAAACAAAAAAAACCCCACCAAAATACACAACACCAAAACCCACAACCTTGTTACAGTTTTGAAATCTAGAAACAAACTGTTTGTGTGTTTGAGATTTTTTTTTATATAAACAATTTGATAAAAATTAGCTTCAGAAGATGTTTTTTAGTCCCTCAAACTATATATGGATTAGTAAGAAGTGTCGCACATGAATAAATCATGCTACTCACTTCAACGAAAGTCAATATAATATATCTACTGTGGTCTACAAGGATTTACTGGAAGTAGCGTACAAAATATACTGGCCCAATTTTATCCCTATTACAACCACACTGAAAGCAATTTAAGAAATAAATTTCAATGAAGTAAAAACCAACCCCCTCCACAAGGCCTAAAGAGTACATATGAAACTTCAAAATCTGTTCATGCATATCTTGACTTACACTCATTATATACCCTTCTTCTGCCTATATCTGTCATTATGTAGCATCAAATTTATGACGACATACTTTCAAAATCAGTGCCTCCATGAATGCTCACTCCTTGTATTTTGATTTTCTTTGTAGGTATCAAGTAACATGATTACCTCAGAGGGAGCTGCAGTGAAATGTTATTCATGTCCTCCATCCACCTCATGAAGTTTGTATATTTTCATTATCCAATATTGGCCATAAGCTATCATATGTCAATGACTATACCATTCAAAATGATGCATCTCAAATTAATTGGTTTGTCTTTTGGAGTGGAAGAGTGGACTGTAGGAAGTAACTTCTTTGGCAAGAAAACACTCAAAACCCTCAAAAACTTATCTGAAAATAGAAAACAAAAACCTTGCTCCAAAACTGCATAAGCAAAATACAATCTAGAAATTAATACATATTTTATTCACACTCATTAAGGGGAGCTATGCAATAGCCTGTCTGTTACAACACTCATGAGTAATGCAGTTACCTTAAATCATAAAAACAAAGTATTTTCACATATATACTGTTGGCATATCTAATGTACTGCAGGGTATTCACAATAAATGTCAATGAAATAAGTATTTCATGGCAAGCAAGAAATAATAATATTCCAATTTTCTTTCTTTACATTGTTCAAATAGGTTCTGGGAATAAAAATAACTGGATCAAATGAGAGGGAAACCCCCAGAAGAACATGCATTCATACCAAACTGATCGCAGAAAAAGCTTTTCACACCAATGCTGCAGCGTTATTGAAGATTACTATTGTGACAAAATACTGACTTCATCCAAAAAAAAAAAAAAAAGCACCCAATTGAACCACACACAAAATAAGAATTTTGCACTTGTAATCTTAAAACAAGTTAATGCTCATTTTCCTTGTCCGTGCTAATACCGTGGTATGATTTAAAATACAGATATCTGAACATGCTAATATTCAGCTACCAGAACAGTAGTTAGCTGTCAAACTGTTGACAGATTATTCCTCCCCAATTAATAATCATTCATTTGATGACACATATCAACACGTAGGCACATGTACCAAAAGCTGTTACAAAAGCCAGTGCCCAGATTTCTGTGCTTTCTGTGTTTTAGCCATCAGCTGTACTGAGATAAGGCATTGACCTTTCTTCTTGATTCACAATGGGAGAATACTCTGCTTACAAGCTTACTACTGTGAAGCCTTGCTGTTAGTGTGAAGAATCACAAAAACATGCGTAAGAAGGCAGATAGGATTCAATACCTTTCTCAACATTTGAAATGTGGTATTCCCAACAGTTCATCAGTTTTTGTCATTTCCCCGGAAGTGTAAACAACTCAAGTTTAAGATTTCACTAACAGAGATAAAATACTCTGCAGGTTAGTGGGAAGGGAGGGTAATACTCCATGAACTAGTTGATAGAGGAGCTTTTTTCGGGTTTCATCTTTAAAGGACTCTACTGTGCCGTCTAGGATTTCCGCGTAATAAAGGCCATTTATCCTCGTGATGGGACCATTTCTACCCAAAGAGACTTCAGGTGACTGTACCACAAGAAATATTTTTCTGTGCATCTTGGAGTCAATGTGAATGTGATTGCAAACTACTCACTAATGTAAAGAATGGCAGACTGTTGCATTATGCAAACCTATCCACATTCTTTTGCATCCCGTAAATGCAGCTACTTCCCTGTTTTGATTGTACTGTACACTGTAACAATGGGTTTAATCTAATAAGCTATTCAGAAAACTCTTACACAGTATCCAGGTCATCTCAACCCATTTCCTTGCTGTTAGAAGTAACATAAAAATGCTTTCAAACATCATCTGAGACAGGAATACTTAGAAGCACCTTACATTCTCATAAAATATTCACTAGAGCTATCCACAGTGTCAGTTCTATTGTGGTTCCCAAACACACTTAGTTAAGTCATGTACTACTGCTGCAGGAATAGATGTCTTGAAGGAAATCTCTTCTGTCCCACACAGATTGAATATTTTCAAAGTCCCATGCATGAAGAAGAAGAAAAAGAAGGGGGGAGGGAGGGAATCACAGCTAGAATTAAAAAAAGCTATTTTCTTTTAGCAGTTCTAGAACTACATTATAATCACCGTGAGATAAATGCTCTAACCTCCATCTGCACCATCCCAATCTTCCTCCTCCCACAGCAGTGCTGAATTTGTGGGAACAGAAGAATGAATAAGCCAAGAACATTAAAAAATATTTCCAGTTAGGAAGAGACTGGCATGTGGTTTGGGAACAGTACTGACATCCTATTTACCTCAGATTTGACCAGTCTGGGACCTCTAAGTAGCTCCTTTCTCTACCATTTGGGAAATGCCATGCCCAATTACCGGAGCAACACTTTTCTTCTGGAGTCCAAGCTGTAGAGAGGTAGCCTAACAGAATACCTAGACAGAGGTCTAGAAAGAAAAAAAAAGGAGGGAAATAGAAGCTGGCTTACGTGCTCCAGTTTGTCTTTCCTCCTCAGCCAGACACTGGCACTGTAGTCCTGCTGCTTGACAGTGCTGTAGAAGTTCGCACCTACTCTGGTGAGGCTTGGGGAAGGCTCCCTGGGTCTGCTCTTCAGCCTCATCTGCTCGAAGCCTTCATGGGGGGATGAGGAGAGCCAGTCATGCCTGACTTCCATCTTGACATGACAAGGCAAAGTCCAAGGAAAAAAATCAGAAGAAATCAAGAAATTAAGAGGCACTAGACGAAGAGGGTCCAAAAAAGAAGAAGATGGGGGAAGAAGAAAAAGAAGGAAAGCAAAAACACCCAAAAAAACCAGAAAATGGGAAGAGAAGGGGGAGAAAAGGAGAGATAACAAGGTAGGAGGAGCGGAGGGAGAAGGAGAGGCTGCAGGTACGAGAGAGGAGCGGACTGAGAGAGATGAAAGGGCACCCGGGAAAGAAGGCGCTCCAAGATGCCGCTGCT
>NW_009216233.1:0-42988 GCF_000690835.1 Fulmarus glacialis
TGGCTCTCCTTTTGTCATTAATATACTTTAATTCTTCTATAGTGGACATGCTGCCAAAGAAACTTGTAGGCTGATATTGAAGGAAATGTTGGGAACACAAGCAACCAACCAATGGGTGGCCATTGCTGCTGAAGCAGTAAATCAGTTTAAAAAATTCTTCCACTATGAGAAGCTTTTCCCACTATGAGAGGAAAAAGGCAACACCTTTCTTGTCTCCAGCTAGACTAATTTCATGTGTATTCCATGGAATTTAATAGTACCAAATGTTTGTTTTGAAACTAATTCACAGCTTTGTCTTCAATTAACTATATGCCCTTGCTAGTTTCTTTGTGCAGGACTTGGTTATACTCTAAAATAACTAATCTATTTGAAGAGTTTCTGCTTTCAGTTGCATCACGTGCGTCTTTTGGGAATGCCTTTATTTTAAACTGTTACGGTTTCCTGGTTTTATTTTTACAGAGAACTGTTCTGCATTCTTAAAAGTTTCATTGTCAGACTGTTATGTTTGTTCATTAATGTTTTTAATGTCCCTTGCTGAATTGCTGTTGCACTTTTACTGTCTAATATGCATCAAGCTCTCACAGCTTGGAATTTATCTCACTGAAATGAAAATTTGGGACTGCGACCTAAATTGTAACGATACAAATCATTCTGCTGCTACCTTGTACACACTGGCGTTAATTGATGGGTTTGTTGGAATTTCTTTAATTGCTTGAGTTATTTAATTAATATAAGTAATTACGACAGATTTTGTGAAATGGCAGTAGGCTAAACAAGCCTGTTAGGAAAATAATTTCATTCTGAATAAAATCAGGCAAAAAATCCCCCACACAGGATATTTTATAGCGTGCCATTCCTAAAAAAATCAGAAACCTACTCACTACAGCTAGCTGTGCCACTGGTTAACTCATGATGATTAAGTAGTTGTCCCGTGGTAGCTTTGAATATCTTTAATTCAGTCAGGATTGTTTGGGGTTTTTTTCAGGCAATGAGTTATTTATGAGTACAACTAATTTTTATTTGAAATTTGCCTTCACTAGTTCTCTCCAAATGTTCTAATAATCCATTTTAAAATAAAAGTGATAGAAATGATCCTCCAGCTGAAAGAAATAATAATTTCCTATCATCTGTTTTTAGCCAAGAATGATTAAACAAGTGATATTTTCCATGAGACCTGCACTAGGACAGGTGGGTCAAAAGTGAAGTATAAAGGACAGAGTGGAGAGAAACGAAGTCATGACTAAGATTAATATAATTGTTTTCAGTGGAAAAGGTATGTGGAACCTGGGAAACAGACTAGAAAGTGACCTAGCTGAGAGGACAACCACTAAAGCTAGACTCAAATATTGTCTGGTGTAGATATAACAAAATACTGATACATGTAGAAAGTTCTGTCTGTGAGACAGCACAGATTCATAGTTCAGGGATCACAATGGGTTGAGGATCAGTTCAGTCAAACGTGATGGACAGTTATTTCTTGTGGACTGTGCTTATGCCAGTGTATGCTCATTTCAAGCATTTGTTATTTCAAAAGAGTTGTTATATCACAATGAGCAAGAATTCCAGGATGCTTAGCTTTTCATAGCAGGATGTATGGTAATCTAATATGACTTATACAAAAACAACCATGCTTTGGAAGATCATTGTAGCCCTTTTGTGATCACATATGTTCTCCAAACCAAAAAGTAGTAGAAGAATATGTAGAAGTAGATATCTCTTGGAGTGAGAAACTGTCAGAATTGATTCTAGTAATTGCATAAGAAGTAAACCCAAGTAGAAAGTGATTGAATAGTTTGTGCAGACAGAAAGAGGCAGCTGTAAGTAATGCATGTGTAATGCAAATAAACCATTCCTGGAGCAGAGGAATCATATTTCTCAACAGTAGCTTTAAGCTGAGTATGCAGAAATAGGTGGTGGTCTCATGATGTACGTAATGTAAACCTTGGTCACTACTGGGGAACCTATTCCTTCAGATGAGAAACCATCGCTTCTAGTACTGCAGAATAACCTTTATCTCACCTTCAGTTAGTGAGCAAGCACTTTCCAGCCATTCTTCCCGTTTACTAGGGCTTCTTCACTGGAAGACAGAAAAATTTACAGTTAATTCCCAGTTTTAATGTTTTGAGTTCTGAAAGACTGAAGGGATTTCAGGTATTCAATCACTATTTTTATGGAAAAAATTAACTCTGTGTGCATATGTATGTAGGGAGTTTGTGTAGGAAAAATTAATCTAATCCTACTACCTTGAGTGATTACACCATCTGCATCTAAATATACAGACTGTGCTTTCTCAGATATATTCTTAGCAGGTCAAATTTTTACTGTATCTCACATATTTATATGTATACAAATGTGTGTTTTTATATGCTCCTCAGAATAGGAGCAAAGTAAAACACTTCAATTTTTTATATGACCAAGACCAGGAACAGATGATGCGCAATTCTAGTCTTCATTTCACTCAGAGAAAAGATAAGAATGCAGTGAATTGAGCTTGTTTCTCATGTCTATCCTCAGACATCTTGTCATCCAGTATATCAAAGGCTTCAGAAAGATCTAAAGAAACAAAAATGGGTCCTGCCTTCTTGGCAATTGTAAAAAAATAATTGAAGTGTGAGACTACTACTACCGCTTTATGTTACCGCATCTTAAATCTGGATGTATAGAGGCAAAAAAATCTCAGGATGTCCAAGTATAGCCAAAATTGTTGAAATACAAACTTATTGACAATTTTCTTATTAAGAGAAGATAAAAGTGAGATTATTGATGTGAAGAGACTCACTATGGCAGCAGGAGGCTAAAAAAAATCACTCATTTGTGGATGAATGCTATCTTCTTTAAGAATGACTGTGTCAATTTAACAAGCTCAAAAATTCCCCTCAGGATTCAATGTGTACGTAATTCTCCTTCCAGGTAACTGATTTCCTAAGTTACTCCCCTTTTTCATTCTTTCCTTGCTCCTTCCTTTCTTTCTATTTATCTGTCAAATCTTTTTATACATTAGCATTCTTATCTCCACTGGTTATGTTTACAGATTTCTTTGGCATGTCAAAGGATAAATGAACTCAAGTTCTTCAAACACATACTGCAAGAAAGGAACTGATTTACTCTTTTGCTCTTGCTCATTTACATTTGTTTTAACTCTAGAGTAAAATATATTTAGACCAATTTCTTCCACTCTCTCATGAAGAACAATGCTTGTGTAGGGTAATATTGCATATCATACCATTTTGATTCAAAATGATTACAAAATTTATCTCGGAAATACGTATTAACCTGTTGGACAGTAAATTATACAAGCGTTTGCTAATAATTTTATAGATTTTATAATTTTATGTACTTCTAATATACTGTATTTTAAGCAACCAAACATACTAGAGAGTTGCAAGATACTTTTGGTGGACTTTCTCTGATTGTGGTGTTGAAAGTGGCAAAATATTTACCTTATTTGTTTGTTTATTTTGTCTCCATGGGGTTCAAGCTTCAATGAATCTGTAAAATGGCAGATGCTTGTGTGGTGCTGACGATAAAAAAGTTTCCTTTGAGCACCTGTTTTCCAAGAAGCAAGCTAGTGATTTTCCAGGTGTAGTCCCTCTCCAGCTAGCAAATATAAAGATAAGTCTTAAAGATAAGCTTCCCTTTTATGTTTTTAATGTACATTTATAGAATTTAGTGTCAAAGTTATAAATCCCAAATGAGACATACTTTCTGTAACTGTACTAAAAGTGTTTCTGGATTTAAATCCAAGTGGGAGGTGAGCAAGACATTCGTAGCTTCTTAAAACCTGTCCCTGGTTTCACAATGACTTTACATCTTCAAATTCAATTTTGAAATGACTGCTGCATTGCTATCTGTCTACTTTACACAATACATTTTTGCAACAAAGGAAGCAAGCTGAATTCAGCATTCGGATAGCTTGTCCTCTTATCAACAAAGCAGACTTAATTATGAGACATCCCTGTTTATCTAACTTCTTTCTGTACATACTGTCTGAATGCAGTGTCAGCCTCCTCTGGCTTAGTATGGCTACAATTGCCTGTGGAGAAATGCTCTTTACAAGTAACAACTTTTTATACATCTATATACAAAAATACACACACACATATAAATATATATAATTTTATATATATATATAAACTTCTGAACATCCCCCTTTTTTAAAGCAATGAGACGTAAGAAAAATAAAATTTTATGGAGGGCTGATACTATAACTATAGAGGGCTAAACATTATTCTAACTGAAATTTTACTTCCTTCAAACTAACAAAAAGTAGGGTGGTGAACTCTTTTCCCTTCTAGTTTTTTTTCCCCTTGCTACTCACCATCTCCAGCCATGCTGTGGCCAGGGCTGTACAGAAGACAGCTGTCAGAGAAGCCAGGCCAATGTCTCAGTACTTTTATGCTTCAACTCATTTTCATGGTGACATGTTGGGTTCATAGCTCATTCAGTGATATGTGAAAGATGCAGTTTATTTTGCTTTCTCAAAAGGCCTTAATGATCCATATGTACTATAACGTTAAGTTACCCTGCCCTGAAAGAAGACTCTGAACATAGTTTATGTTGATTATCATGATTAGTGTTGCACAATAATTTCTAATAATGTGGCTAATAGAAATGAAAACTATTTGTGGTAAGTGCCCCAGTTTTAAGGTATTTTCTGTCTTGAAAGCACTCCAGAGTTTAATATCGAACTTCTTCCCGCACCAGATATCCAAAACCTAGGAAAAAGGACTTGACCCGCAGTATAAGAGCTGCGGGATGAGGCCACTGCTCTGAGCCAGGTGGGCAGGAGCTGTAAGTGTGAGAGACTTGACCAAGAACCTGCTGTCTGTCCTTGCACCTTTATAGATCTCTTCCTTCACTTTTTCATCAGAACACTTCTAAAGTTCCTAGGCTTTCCTCATGGTGGGGTTTGTTACTGTACTGGAAAACCTCTTCCTGTTCAGCTCTATTCTTCACTCTTTCTCGTGCTCACACCTACACACTTTCAAATTTGCTGAAGCTACGGAGGAGTAAGAGAGGAGGAGGAGCAGAGGGAGCATATATTTGACTTTCTTCATCATTGGCCTTTACTCTTCTTCGTGACTTGTGAGTCCTTCAGTAGTTATAGGTACGGCATGTGTTCCCACGGATCTAAGTCAGTTGTACTCCATGAGCAAACAGAGACACAGTTTGCTCTTTGTATGTGGTAACAGAAGACCTGTAACAAATTCATGCTTATAATGAATGCTGAAAAGAGTTATTCTTAAGTACATATATAGCCAGGGTTTTGGCACAGGTTAGTAAGCTATGTAAATGTATGGCATATTTGGGAAAAAACACACAACCATTGATTAGTTTATATTTTCCATTGTTTTGCTCAAGTTCTCATAGCACATATATAAAAAAACCCCAACCAAACAACCAACCAAGAAAAAAAAACTACCTACAGGAATTTTGAGAGAGTCTTAAAAAGAAAAGCATTCTTTTTTTTTCGTAATTTCTGAGGATTACTTAAACTGCAAATTGTTCTGATGCTATAGTCCTATTTTTACTTTGAAAAGCTCTGTAAAGAGAAATGTTATGTTACACTTCTACAGCCTATGCAATTCCTATTTCTTTTTCTGTGTATGTATTAAGAATGTTTTTCTGGTATTTTTTCCAGCATTCTCAATGAGACACTTGAACACTAGTGAAGGGAAGAAACTGTCATTGTTGCTGCATTAAAAATAGACTAAGATTTTTCCTTAGTGTAATGCAAGCTTTGGGAATGCATTGGGTATTTGGAACTGTGGAATTTCCATTCTCGGTAACTTCACCATTCTGGATTATAAGGAGCTGTAATCAGACACTTCAGATTTTCAAAGTAATTTCAAGAGAACTGTTTTTAAAACCTCTTACATCAAAGGCTAGGATTAACCATGGAATAAATCTTTCTTCAGAGATTATAAAATATAATATATATTAATAACCAGCATGTCAAAGAAACAAACCTGTGACATTACATAAGTGAAGTCCATTTACATTACTGAAGGGTGCTGAAAAATACGTAGGTCCTATCAGATCTGTGATTTTTTTGAGTGATAGAAAACAAAAGATTACATTTTTGTATTATACATCAAAAGAAGTTGAGAGAGAAATAGAAGCTAACTGAAGGTTTATACTTGTCAGTGTGTTGAAGCTAAAGCATCCATTTTAAATCATTGTAAAAATACCTTTTCATAGATGCATGGAAGGCTTCATTGTGAAAAGTGGTGGGTGGTGGGACCACCAACTCTCCCTGGAGAAGGTGACAACTCATGATGGAGGACTGAATGAGTGATAAAGTGAAAAGGAGTACACCTGTCAGACATTTAGTTTACATTCATTAAAGAGAAATATGATATGTATTTTCATTAAAAAACAAGGGAATAGATAGATCAAAGTTATTTATATGAAATGTATCATGAATATCATCCTTTTCCCACGCTGTAAAAGGAACAGAAAACAATGCTGTCTTTTTCTCACTCTTCTACAACTGCTTCTGCAATATAAAAGTTTTGTGGTAGACACAGTATTTTCATTTTTGAACGGTAGTTAGGTATCAGTGAAGACTAGAATTGTCTTGTTCTGTGACTGCTACTGTAAGACAAATGTTGTATTTAATATTTCAAATTATTATTTGTGCAAGTTATCCATACAGAACTTACAGAGGAATTACATTTCAGTATTGATAGTAAAGAGGAAAGTTTATTTCAGCCTGGCTAATTTATATAAGTAGTCAGATTTTTCAGCCATAATTTTGTTCCATGAGTAGTGTTGCTCTGGTTAATATCTGTTTCTTGTAACTGAAGACATAACAGTAAGCTATCCAGTTTTCTTCATTCAGAAAGGCATAGGAATTGTATTGGAAGTTCCTCAGCTTCACTAAAACATCATAACTGAGGAGTACTGGATTTTGCTTTGGCATTGCAACCCCTGTGCTGCAATAGTTCCTATGCTCTACTTTTGAGCAGAGAGGTGATACAAGATGCAGGCAGGTGCTTTTCGATTTCTGCACCAGCATTTCTACTTTCAGAATCTGAATCATACATATATCAATTTTGTAATATTGTACTAACTATGGACATGTCACCTCAAATACAATCCTGAAAAAAATACAGCCAACTTTACAATAGAAATTGACCAGATTAACTGCAAGACAGTATGACACATGATGAGATACTTCTTTCTAGCCTGGAAGAGGCTGGAAGAGATGCCCTGTTCTGCACTGTTGGGGAGAACATCTGAGGCCATCAGTTCCAAGGTGTCTCAGCTTGATTTGTTTATTATAGCAGCCCAAAACTATGTTTAAAATCAGGTTGGCTCCAAACAGTCCAAAATATTTAGAGATAAGAAAAAAAATTTCAAGTCAGTTTCTTTCAGTCTTTTTCCCTGCTCTTTGGCTTCACTGAGAAAAGTTTTGGTACTGTTATAGATCTGGATCAGCTGAACTATAAGGAAAACAGCAAACACAGAAAAAACAAAAAGTTAAGGGAAAAATCACAGCTAAAACTGGGCTCATATATTTAAGTAACTGAAGAAAGTTAGGACAGAGTGCAGGAAAGGGTGCAGTTTATTTGCCCTGAAACAGACAGTGTTGTGCGTGAAGATGGAAGACAAAAGCTGAGTTTAGACTTACTGAGACTAGCAGGAGCAATTGAAAGAAAAGCTTGTCATGGGCAACAATTCAATTTTATAAGAAGTTTTTTTACATTTGGAGGTGATGGGCTAATGATACAATTCAGCCTCAAAGAAAAAAAAAATATCAAAATTACTATGTTTAGATGAGTGGAGGTACTTCTTTTTAAACTTCTTTTCCTTATATTAGGTGACATTGCAGTGCCAAAGAGCTCATAAGGAATGTCAAATAGAGTCTGATTATTAATTCAGTCTTGAAAGATAATGCAAGAGGGGTAGGCGGGATGTACATTTTTGTGTGTGTGTGTGCTTGTCCATGTGTGCATTTCAGCAGAAATGTTATTTGTAACTTTTAGGTATATTGGCACTTGCTCTCCACATAGGCTCCTAAAAGCTTGTCATGCTGTTAGCAACCCTTTGAGATAGTTTTGACAGGTCTTACTGCCAAATAGCTCTGAATCACTTAAAAAAAAAAAAAAGCCATTTCACTATGTGATAGTGAGATCACGAATCAGACTTTTATCAGATTTTTAATATCAAAATTTGCAGAGGGGATAAAAAGACCAAGCCTGTAAAAATATTATTTGTACATTTCTTTATGAGAAAGTCCCTGCCTACGTTTATTATAAAAAAAATAAGTAACTATTCTAGCTGCTGTGGTATTTTTGAAAACAAAGTTAATATGGTCCCAAAAAGGTCTAAATTGTATTGCCTTATTTGCATGTTAGATGAAATTCCAAAACATTCTGAATACTAATATGAAATCCTCATACTTTCACTTCAACCCATAGATGGCAACAAAATGTCAACTTCCTCTCACTTCAGTGGCTAGTGAATTGGCTCATTTTCATATTGGACAACCATACAAATCATTTAACTTTTTTTTTTTTTTTAATTGGCAATAACTGCCATCTTGAAATGGGTTTTTGCCACTGGATTCTCATCTCTTATGCGTGATAGGTACACATTACAGCCAAAGATATGACTAAAGTACAAGACTAATATAGCCATAAGAGCATAAAACTCCATATGAACTACAAAATTTCAAGGGGATGTCTAGGTGACTGCCCTGTGCTGCCCTCTTGCTGCTTGCATCCAAGGCTGGTCCTGCCATGCTGTGCTGGGTACTTACACGTCCTGAAATTGTAGTCTGGCTGCAATACAGATAAACCTATTGCCTATGCAGGGCTATGGCAAGCAAAGCCAAATGATGTGATTGGGTTTTTAGAAAGCTGTTTTAATTTGTGTGATTGAATAACCATTCTGAAGTAGCTTCTTTGTAAGCCATGATAATCAGAAGCTTGCCAGGAGGTTGCCTTGAGACATCCAGTTCTAATTCCATCCTGGGAACACTTCATCCTAAGATGTTCCAGAGAACTTTTGTAATCAAAGCAACCTTAAAATTATGATGTAGATGACTGAATGAAGCAGACAACAACAATAAAATACAGCTGTCATCTTTGTAAAAGACTTTGAGCAATTACACTTATTTAAAAATGAGAAATTAACTACTGTGATCTGTCACAACAAAATCTAATATCAGACGTAAGCAAGAGAATTATATTACTGCTATTTGACTATACTCAAATCTTGACCCAAAATCTCAGGAGAAACCCATCATGAGATCTAGAATCCATAAAATAATCCTGCTAAATTGCAAATATTTGGGTCTAGAATGAAGAAAGAACTACAGAGACCATCCACCTCTTTGAACTAGAAGTTATTCCTGACATTTTTCCTACTAAACCTTTTTTTTTTTTTTTTATTATCCGTAAGGTAATGGTAGATTTCTTAAAAAATGATACCCTTACCTGTTCTAGAGTGGGCAACGTGAAATAATTAGATTGCCCAAATTCAAGTAGTTAAACTCCATTCACTTGAGTTTGTCTTTGGCTGAAACGGCGCACTTTTGGACACATTAGCCATTAGCTTCCTCTTTCATCTAGCTGTATTTTGATGCTATGTACTTGAGCTGTCCTCCATTAAGTATACTACCATACTTCCCCCTCAAAACAACAGCTGAAGTTTCTTTGAGCAGGCTTCTAAGTTACTATTTTAGGCAGGTGTACATTCCCTTTTTTGTGGCTTGGAGACTATAATTCTTGCAGCCACTTGTTTCTGCAAAGGAGCTCAAAGACCTTTTACAACAATATTGGACGGAGAACAACAGTAATTCCCAATAGCTTGAAAGCAATTTCTGGCATGAGACTAGAAGAGGTCTGTATAATGTGAAATTCCTAAAGTGGAATTGGTGAATGTATATTAATGTTACTATACTAATACAGTATGCTAATGTTATTCATAGATATGAATGTGATAGGGTGTTACACAGAGTTAACTCACAAGAGATGCAGGAGGAAATTTTAATGAGTCTTGAGAAATCAAGTATTTCAGGGAAAATAAGCTTATTGAAAACAGAATTACTGAATTTCTCTTTTTGCTTGCTTTGTGTGAGGCTTGCCTATAACTGTTCGGTTTGTAAATTAGTTGTAGATATGTCAAAGCTAACATCTTATTTAAATGGGTCAACAAAAGTATGTGTTTGTTTTCTGACATGCAGGATTTTTTCATTAAAGTACTTGGTAATAGGAGTGTAGATTTACTCGTGATTTCCATTTCAAAGTAGCAATACAGAAATATGTTTGTTGTTGTTGTCCTTTGTGGTTCCCTAATGATATCCTGCAAGAGTAATCTTTCACCCTAAAATATGCTGCACACAAGAATTCATTTGACAGTTATTACAATGATCTCTCCAAATGTATGATGTCTCTTATTAGAACTGCAAAAAGTTTCCATGGCTGGTTTTGCTACAGTAAATTCATGTATAATTTTGGTCAATACTCCTAGGATTTTTGACTGATAAAAGATGGTATTTCACCTCTGATTGCACATTGCAGACTGCAAAAAAAATTTGTTTTCTATGTACATATTCTCACATTATCCTAATTTTGATTTAGACTTTAGTTTCTGATGTGAAACACAGGTATTGTGTGTGCACACCTTTTTTATTTAGGGAACAGGTTCTATTAAGAGTAGTAACCCTTCTATTCATGTATCAGGTATCAGTCACGTATCACTTGTGATACTCATCAGGTATCACTCAGGCATCATGCATCAGTCACATACATGAAACACAAAACTAGGTTTAGATATGCGTGTTTGGGTTTTTTTTATTATTTGGTTGACTTTTAAATACTTGGCTAGAGTTACTTTGCCTTTCATTTAGTCTTAATTCTGGTTAGCAGTATTTTGTCTCTCCTCTCTCTCCTGGCATTCTGATATTTCACAGTAGGAATACTGGGGAAAAGAAAACTGCATGGTTTGTATTGTTTTATAAGAACTACCTCCTCAGGCTTAACTGCCACATTCATCCAAAATAAGCAAATGTTTTACCTTATTAGAGATTATTTACCTATCAAAGAGGATATTTAAAATGCACAAAGGAATTTATTTCATTTTGGCCTAGTGGAAGAGAAAGTCTCTTAAGAAATGGCTTATTGATTTGAACAGTTGTGTATCTATAATCATGTAGAAAAAAATACATCATAAAATGTATTATGTCTCCACAGAAAAGAAATCTCTGAAGTGGTAAAGAGAGTTCTTTAGAAATAATGGACACTTTTCACCAAAACTCTGACTCTCCTGATTAGTTTTGCTGCTTTCTATATATTGGTGCTGCGTCAAAGATATGAATTACCGGGACTTCATAACAGATAGAATCTAGATTTTTATAGTTTCTAATCAAAAATTTCTATCTTCTGCAGTCTGGTGTGGCTGTGAATAATAAATGTTGAATTCAGTATATAAAGCTTCAAAACGATGCTTAAAAGTACTAACCTGAGTTTGTTAGTATTAAGCAAGCATTCGAAAATTTTATAAACATACTTCTCAGGATTCTTAAATGTTTTTATTTGTAAGAAAATGTAGTAACGTTGCTCATTGTGATACTGTGCTACCAACAATGAAGGTATCTTGCAAGATATGTTGGTGCACGATCTTATGCCTCTAGAAATGGTAGCAGTGTTGCATTTATCCTGAGCTAGGGCTACAGGAAAACTTTCAATTCATAGAAAGGGGATCATGTCAGTACAACCCTTTCCTGACTTCTCCTGCCCTATTTATAAACTTTAGAGACAAAAAATTAAGAGCAGCCTGATGTTTCCACAATTTTTTACTTAGTCTAATAAGGATTTATTTTTGGAGGTAGTGGGAGACGTGGTTTTGTTTTCATACTAAAGCATTGGTAAATATGCCAATCATCTTTAATTGCTGTTTTCTAGGAAATATTTAAGGGACTGGCAAATTCAAAAATACCAAAGATAAAGGTAGACTCACAGTCCAACTCAATATAAATTGCAGCTCATATCTAGCTAGAAGTAGGCAGCAATCATTAACAGGTCTGTTAAATACTCTAAAAATGTATTTTACTGTTTGAGTTCATTCAAAAAAAATCATATATTAAGAGTAACTAAAACCAGTCTGTCTAGTCTTTGCAACTGCATTGTTCTGAGTAAGAGTATATTCACCAGCTTGTCAGAAAATCAACTATTAGAGAACAAAAACAATTTTAATTTAGAAAAAAATTAAAAGTTAACAATAATTTATTTTTGGTATTTTCAGTAAATTGCTGTATCTTACAACTTTAGCAATTCATAAAAGATGTGGACTGATCTCTGGTTTTTTACTTGGAAAATGTTTCTACCAGTTAAAAAAAAAGATTTATCCTTAGCTGAAGCCATTTTTATCTGCACTGATCTGGAAATAAAAGTGAGCTGTATAGGGAAAGCATAGCAGTCTAATTTCAAGCTGGAGAGATTATTTTAAGCATTTTATGTATGAGTTAAACTCCAGTAGAGACATAATGAATTCCACTGTGTATTACAATGAAGGTTTTATCTAATCAGGCAGAATAAACTGATAATAAAGTTGTGCCTTGAGTAGTCTGCCTCATATCCTGTATAATTTAATGTGAGTTATAAAAGAAGCTGGTGAAGGAAGGAGATCAAGATCAACAATTAATCAATAATAAATGCAGATAAAGGCCTAGTAGACGGCATCCCACTCTGTTGGGACTGCTTTGCATCGCTTTCCTTGGTTACTTTACTGTCGCTGGACTAATCTTTATCAATGTTTACTCATCTACTAGAGAAATACAGTTGTTTTTCCTAAGTCACAATGACCTTTAAAAGTCTGATGATCACAATATTCCCTGTAGATCTTATTTAAATGAATTATTGGGAAGCTATTTAGGAGATCAGATTTGAAAGAGGAGTTTGACATGTAATTCTATATTTGTAGCTAATGTTAATTTCCTTTTGGTTGTGAGAATATAATTATTCATGAATTATGTAGTTATTGATGATCCTAAAACTAAACCTCTGTGCCTTTAAGAAACTCATTCAGGTTTGGGTGAAACAATAATTTCCAAAAGTAAATGACAACCCCATCCAGTTTCCACTTTGAAGACTTATAAGTATAAAAAGGACACTTGTAAATTATGGCATCAAAATCCGCCTTTATCCCTGGCTGCCAGTTCTAGCCTGGATTCACCCTTCTGTTGCCTTTCCTATACCTATTTTTTAGGGAAAAAAAAAAAAAAAAGAATTCTGTGGATACTTTTTCCATGTAAATCAATCTTCAAGACACTTGTTTTTCAAGCATTTGATTTTGCTCAAAGAGAAAGGAAAGTTTCACACAAAAGTGGGTTCTATTTTTTTTTAACATTCACAGCTAGGTGAAAAGCCAGATTTCCTGTTCTAAAGCTATTGTAATAAGATACTTTCATCAGGTCAAAACTTACAGGTAAAAAAATCCCAACAAAACCCACACTAAAAAGCAGAATCTCTTAATTTATAACTCTTAATCTTTAACTTGAAATCTTCTTATATCACTCAGTACCAGATAAAGAACCTTCTATAGCCGGAAACAATCTCCCTATGCACCTACTTAACAGACAGTTATCAGGTCACCTTCTGTTGAAAAGATAAATAGCAGAAAGAATGGCCCAAATACAAATCGATAATACTGTGAGTGCCTCTGGCACAAGCTTTGTGATGATCTCAAGTCGCTTTCGAAGTACTAACAGATCATACTTTACAAAGTACCTTCACAGCTGGCAGTGTTGTTAAGACTCTGCAGATCAGGTGATGCTGATCACTAGAAGTTTGGGAAACCAAAGAAATACAGCCTGGAATTTGATGGGGTTTTGTTATTTCTCATTGAAACAAAGCAGTGATTGTGTGAAACAGAATGTTTTATATGTTACTTGCAGAATATTTCAGACTTTTCTAAGGGAGGAAAGGAAATAATGCTAAATGCAGAAAACTGAGGACAGGGAAAAACCCTAAAACTATTTCTCCCATTTTCCAGAGGGCTGCCCTAACCAGCTATTCTTGAGTCATTATTTCTTCTTCATAATTACTAAAGTAGATATTTTATAGAGAACAGGAAAGCATTTCACCAGGTAAAAATATCTTACCAAAATTTCCTAGTAGTCTGTTCAGGAGGAGTTAAGGATCTGAATTTGGGGGTTTTCAAATTGGGAAAATTTAAATTTCTAAGGAATTACTTAGTTTTCTGGTAGTTTGGCGTATCTTGTTTCACACAGATTTTCCCATCCAATTCTGTGAATCTTCTGGGATGACTGAAATAATGTTTTTTTAAAGAATAAACAATTTCCACATCAGACATAAAAAGTGGGAGCTTTTTCCCATATGAGAATTAACTTTCTTTACCTAGGAAGTGAATCTGTGAAAACAAGCCCTCAGGTGATGTTTTTACAGCATGTAGTTGGAGACAGTTTCTCCTACTCGCTAGCTCCTGTTCCTTGTCAAAATGATCACTGCAGATGCATGCACTTCTACTGTTTCTGCCAAAACTTGCTTCTTCCTTCCCTGACATTTTTTTTCCCCTTCCTAACACAAAATTAAGTCAAGTGAATTTTTCATTAGTTTTCCATTCTTTTGTTAGTGAAATTATAAAGGTTATTAGCTTTAGGGAAATTAACATGGAATAGTGACTGCCTTGTGCTGTGCCTGCTCTAATCTGTTGCTAAGTGCTGAAGTTTTTATGCTTGGAGTATTAGTGCAAGAGTTCACAATGTTCTTAAGACTGTGAAAGAAGGTGAGGAGAGTCAATATTCTCCATGTTACTTGTTTTTCCACAGAGCTTGACAAAGGTTTGTGTGCCAGTGGAGTTCTGAGTGTAGTTTTTGGGGTTTTTTGGTTGTTTGTTTGTTTTAAGAATGTCCGTAAAAATTGAATTGAAATTACCAGGATTGAGAGAAATTAATAAACCTTTAGTGAAGGTAATCCTTAGCTGACTGGTGATCCCAGATGTCAGGTGAAGGGCACTGAAGTCTGTGGCTAATTTTGAAAAACTTCAGTGAAAAATGAAGTGAAAAGTGAAGTTCCCCACAGATCCATTTTGTAGTATGGCAAAGTTCCTGCCATTTCTGTTCATACTTAAAAAAAAAAATACTGTAGGACTATTTCTGTTTTCTAAATCATCTTCTGTGTCAACAGCCTTGACTACAAGTTTATACTTCATTTATTGCTTTTTGGAGTTGTCAGCAATGCATTGTTATTCCTAATGGAGGCATTTTAGTTACAAAATGGAGAAAACGTACAAAACAGGTCCGTTGTTCTGGGTATTTTTCATGGCAATGAGGTATACACACAGTATGGCTTATTTACTATCGCCACAGTGAAGGAAATGGTCCAAGTTCTAATGTTGCGTATATTGACCCAGAGATACTGAGTTCAAAAGTTCCCCTTGTTTTCTGAACAGCAGTCTTAAATTATTTACTGTCCTTTGCTTAAAAAAGGGAGAAATATAGCTGGAGATCCCATTTTCAGAAATGTTTATGTTAATTCCCACTTTCATGAGAATTTTCTCTAATACATATTTTGAATTGTTAACTCTGCATCATCAGCAGAGAAGAGAGTTAAACTTGGAAATAGAGTCAAGACAAATTTCTGTAAGAGAATATATAATATTTAGAATTAACCAGTATTTAAAATTACTTTGTTTTGAGTTTAAGAATTAGTAGGGAAGTATTTTATGTTATCATTATGTGTGTGTTAATTAAATTGGAGGAACAGAAATATCTTTGATTCTTTTCATTCAAAAACATATCAATTTTTCTAGCTGAAGATAAAAAAAATCAGATGTAGACCTATTTAAAAGTGTGTAGAGTTTATGTGTTTTGGCAGTCCTGGACAAAACCACCCAGAGAGATGGAAGATGCCCCATCCCTGGAAACGTTCAAAACAAAGGCACCAAAAAACCTTTTGCTTGCTTGTTTTTTTTGTATTTTTAACCTCCAGCAACAGTGCAACAGTGTAAAAGTCTACTACTTTTTTTCCAGTGTGTTGTTGCTCTTTGGTTTTATACACAAAGGCTTTTCTAACAAGACCTGAGTTTAGAAATGAACATGAAAAATTGGTGCTAATTAAAGACTTTTCAAGGTCTATCTCTTGTCTAAGTTCTTACAACATTTCCTTGGAAGTCTTACGTCTCACAGTGTCAGCCCCACATTTTGTGCAATACCAACGTAATAATTGTCAATTTTGTAATTATGAGTAAGAAAGTATCTGAGAAGTTTTTAAGTTTTGACCTTCCATGATACAAAAGACATTAATATTTACTACATATTTCTCAGACTACTTTCTTCATTAAATGAAACATGATGAACATACGAAATACTGGATATAATTCCAAAGCAGAAACCTTTTATCTGTAAAAAATTTCTCACTTCTTTGCTACTCCAGAGTTGATTCTATTGTTGAGTTTTATAAACATGCCAGAATGCCACAGTGAATTGGTTCCTTGTATTCAGTCCCATACCATCTGTTATTTTCTACTATTACTACATATCATACAGTGTAATACATTTGGAAACTGCTGAAAATTTATATCATTGCAGCAGAGATCTGTTAATTAAATGTATTTTGATCTCCTGTCTGTTTATGGGACCATTCTGAGTCATGTCCACTAAAGAGAAATATACGTATTGAAATTTCTGCTACCACTACTGTTTTAGTTATTCACACTGTTTTTGATGAGCAAAATTGAAGTTGTGTCTGTGGAATTAATATAATTTATAATCTTGCCTATATATTCATGTTTTTATGAGGTTTCTTCCATTCAACTGCATTGTATTTGACCTTTTTATTAATTTTTATTTCCAGGATTGAAAGATAATAGAATATATTGCATAAACTCGACTTACATTTAAAGTGTATTGATTTATAGATGCACTGCACATGTATTGCATCAGATTTACACATACTGAGATTTACATGTGTAATACACTTATATATACAGTTTAAAATTTACAATTTTTCACATATATTTATGAATTTACGGGGAGTTTTTTCATTAATCTTATTCAGGTGTTTTTCTAAGAATTTAGCATGTTTTACTCTACATCTTGGGATCAATTTATACACACTAGGCGTGTTTTTCCTTTTTCGTTAGTGAAAACTCACATGAAAGAGAGAAGTTTCAGGCATGCAGCATATAAAGATCTTGACTGCATTTTTTCTGCTAGCTTCCAGCTACTGTACAGCTCATTGACATAAGAATAGAAATTGCATTTATACTTTTCCACATGAAAAGATTGAGCATACTAGGATAAACCAGGAGAAGGAGGAGTTTAGAGGAATCCTGGCTTTTTTTTTCACTTCCCCCCTCCTTTTAAATGTCCTTATTATTCCACGTCCTTTTTCATAGAATTACATTTTTTTTTTTTCTTTTGTTACTACTGGCTGATTTCCTTTAGCTGTTTTGCCCTACATAGTATACGTTGATTTATGTAAGAATGCTCTTTCTAGTAGGTAAAATCTTTTTAAAATACTCCTATTGCAATTTTATACTCAATGCAAGTTGACTGGCAATTAATGTGACACTGTAGATATAGATATTTTAAATATCTGGAAGGAAAAGTCCCAACACCAGATTTGAATCCTGAACTAATAAAAAATTTTATGGGAAGCTTTTGAAACTCTGTCATCCTTTTAGGAATCCCATCCTCTCCCTCTCAATAACATATGCTCTCTTTGCAAGGGAAAGATGTATTGAAAAAAATTATAACGATCTGCCAGTTCTCTGGTTTTCATCCCCTGTCCTAGGGCTTTGGTTAATTCATAATTTTGCTTCTTGTTTATTGTGACATCTTCTGATGGACTGTATAATCTTCCTTTATTGTACAACTATAGATGGCTACATATAGCTGATGATCTTTTCCTGTCTTATCTGGTAGGAAATAATGTCCGAGTAACAGCTTTTTTTTGTGTTCACAGTGGCTTTGATTGTGTCCTCTCTCTGAACTACTTCAGAGCAGATGAATGAACTTAGATGATGGTGATTTTGTACACTCAAAGGACTCTAGTAAGGCTGTGCAGCCTAATTCTGGTATTATCTGATAATCCAAATGCACGATTATGTAATCTTCTAGTCATGCTTTTTCACAGAAAGATACAAACATAAGAAAAACATGTTACGTAAAGTTTCACAAAGCTGGTAAAGCCTTAATTTCATCCTCAGCATTTATTTTATTCTGACTATCATTCCTAGATCTAAGCAGACTATTGAATATAATTAATTTCTCTGAAAACCCTTTTCCTGAGTGCTAAGTATTGACAATTCTCAGATTGTTAGTAAATTTATTCAGGGAGAAAATCTGAATCATCTGTTCCAACAGTAATAATGAAGACTAATTATTTTTATCAGAGTTGGTTAGTTACCCAGGTCACATGGTTGTGTCTGTCTTCTAATTCAGTAATTCCCCAAATTAACCAGCATACCTATAAATCATGATTGTTTGATTCTTATTTTGAATATTTCTCAGTCTCACATGCTTAGCTGTGCTGTTTTGGATTAACATGAATTTCACTAAATCAGAATTGTTTCAGAATTTTAAAATTCAGTCATGGTTTTTCTAATATTGTCTTAGCTCTGACATTCAAATTATTTTTGATGACCAAGTTACCCTAACACATTTCTAAGGGAAAACATATTTCAGAGACAGTGTAATTTTTTAGAATATGCACTGTAACATATTTTAAATAAGGATCCCTAAGCAAGCTATAGTCTTTGTCTAATTTCATCCTTCCTGATCAGCATATGAGGCCAGCATACTCTGGCCTTTTAGCAGCATGCTACTGCAAAGGAGTAGTAACTGTAGATCATAGGAACTACTTTAGATATTTTTAAATGATTGTGTTGTAACCTGAAATATGCTGCTGATTGCATCATTTTTATTGCGGTAGCTCGTATCAGTAAACACTATTTTCAGAAGTAAATTAGACATTGTTACAATAAAATTTATTAACTAGTTACAAATTAAAAAGGAGTTTAATTTTTCTACTGCTGTTTAAGTTTATTAACTATGAGGGGCCAATAACCCATCCGCTAAATCACAGATGGTACTCTAAAAGCAAAGCAGGAGAGTCAGGGCCCAAGGATAAAAAGATCTGTTCTGGGAGAGAAATCTAGCAAATGTAACAAGACTAAGATTTATAGTTAGATATTTCTGTGACTCAATTTGTTTTGTGTTTGGGGTTTTTTTGTTTGTTTGGGGTTTTTTACATTTTTGATACTTGTTGTATTTATAATTAATATGCTCGTGCACTACCTAAAAAATGTAAAGTAAATGTATGCTTTTAATTTGGGAATAATTTTAACAGCCTAGAAATTGACTGTGTACAAACTGCAGGAAAAAAAAAAAAGCAGTATTATACTGCTTAATGAAATTAGGACACAACAGAAGGTCTCAGGCTTAGTTTTCCATTTCATCTGGAGAATTACTGCTATTAGTTTATCTCTTCTATTTAATAAATATTAGCAAACCAAACCGTGATTATCACTGTCTCATATATATAATCCACATCTTCAATAGCCTACTGAACTGGTAGCTTCTTCCATCTGATGCTTTGTGGGGGTCAGAGCTGGGGTAAGAGGGAGCGAATGGAGGTATGGAGTAAATTTCTTGTGTTATTTGCACTAATATATAACACATATTTCTGTTTAATGACTGGACAGTAACCTGCTAAAGGCTAGTAACTAAGAGCTCTGTATATAAAATGCATTATATGTGGTACTCTAAAGCAAACGTGTCATGCTTCAGGAATGTATTTTGTCTTAGAAATGGGACATAGTATAGTGCAAAAAAGCAAAGGCTGGGATTTTTTTCTTGAGAGTGTCCGTAAACTCCATACATGCAAAAATGCTACACGTTAGTTTAATTCCCAGCATTGTGATAGTTTCTTTTAAGGCAGGTGTTTTGCTGAAGTAGAGAAAAGCTGCTGATAAGCAAACTCAGAAAAGGCCGTAATTTTATCATTTTAATATATTATTTGAATCATTAGTGATTTAGAATTCTGATGCTTTCTTCTGGCACGGAGGCCCAACCCTATTGTTAAACACAAGAGCAAAATCCCCATTTCAGAACAGAATAACAATAGTTGTTCCTGTTAGGAAATGATAACACACCTTATCTAAGTTTCATTACAGTGGTATAAATACAAACAGTCCTACTGAAACTAATAGCTATTCTAGATTTACACTGGTGAAATGGAGCTCAGACTCTGGACCACTGCCTAGCATTAGCTTATTAGCTTAAATTCATGCATGTGTTTTGATAGCAAAAGGCTTGAAATGGGAAAGAAGAAGGCTGAAAACATGCACTACCTTTTTAGGGATGTGCATGCACCACATAACGGGAGAAGTAGCAGCATACAATGTGAATTGCTGCTAAAATTATCTTTCATCTTCCATGATCTGTTTTTCTCAATGGAATAATTGTTAGAGCAAGGAAAAGTTTCCTTAACATTTTGCTATGTAAAGAAATTCAGGATTTTTTTGTTTCTTTTCTCAAAGAACATAATTTGTAATTGCTTGATACAGTGTAACAATTTGCTGTTAGACAGTGAATGCACACAAATAACACACAGTTTCAAACAGAGGTATTCCAGATTAAGAGTTAGAGATTGGCAATTTTCAACTCATTACATTTTATGGAGACATTGCTTCTGTGCGCACATGGATTTGAAAATTTCAGCATGATTAATAACTTATAAATACATTAATCATTACCTAAGCACCTTGAAAGAACATGAGGTTAGAATTACAAAATTGAAGTCCTGATTCAAGGAAGCCATTGAACATGTGTTTTATCTCACTGAATTTTAAACCTAAAATTAAACCTGTATTTGCATGCTTGTCAAACTGAAGCTTAAACGAACATGGCAAATCCTCTTAGAGAGAGCAGAAGTGTGTTTGACTGCCACATACCAAAAAAAGAAACTATTAGAGGCGTTGAAAAAGGAGATAGAAAAAAGCAAAATCGGATCACTAAAAGAGAAGCCTGTCAGACTAAGTAAGGTAGAGAGGAAGTGGTATGGATTATGAAGAAAACAAAACAAAACAAAAACAAAAACAAAACCTCAGAGATTCAGGGTACAACAGCCCCCAGGGAGGAATGTTACAAAGGTTTGGAGATCATAGTGGAATTATCTTTAAACTGAGCTTTAGAAGGCTTTAGAAGGCAGCAAAATGTGGCTGGTGTCCTAACATCCTGATTATTTTCCTCCAGACCTTCCTATATATTCAGCCATCAAAATAATATTCTTCTCTGAAACCCAAATAAGGCTTATTTTCCCTTTTTTCTTCTTTGTTTTGTTTTGTTTTGTTTTTCCCCCCGCCATCTTTCCTCTATTTCTGTATGTGTCCTGCCCTTTCTATGTTTGTTCTTTGAATTGGTTATTTTATCTTTTCAGCCACTCTTTATCCATGCATGTTTTCTGGAGTGCTGGATAGCTATGTTGTATTTAAAAGAGAGCAGGTTGTATGCAAAAAGAATGCAAGATAGTCTGGAAAGTCATTGGCATTTATCAGGAAAAATGTGGGGAAAGAAGGGAAACTGCATTATTCCTAAATGTAACGGCTGTTTTCTTAGCCAAAAATTACTGAAAGGATATTGAAAAGCTGAAGGGCAACACCTAACTTCCTAGAACCAAAAAAGCTTATTTAAAAAAAAAACCCAAATATGCAAACAATACATTAGCCATATCTAAACAAAAATGTACAGTCTAGCTACAAAGAAAATGATTAGGAGGGAAAAAGGATCAATTAGAGCATGGGAAGTTCTTATTTTGATATGGCAGAGTACTGCCTCAACAGAAATTTCTAACCCTTAGTAAAACTTTTGTATCTCACTTCCTTTTTCTTCTAACTGCAGATAACACATACTTACACCAACCTTTGCATGGCAATTCAACCAAAACGTGAAGAGCATATTTCAAGCAGGATATATGCTGTGCTTGTCCAATTGCTCTCAGTGGGAATTTCCACAGCTGTCCCCAGGGTCACAGGGACAGGCAGACAGTGACTGAGGCTGAGTGCAAAATTGTCATGTAGAGAAAGATTAGAAGGCCCCAACACCCTGCCTCTCCTGGCATTTTTGAGCAGATTGGTGAGACTTTATTGAATAACTTCATGCTTTGGACCTCTTTTTTCAATGAGCATGAGCAAAATATGTTTTTTTTAATTGAAAAACAAGTTCAGTAAATGCATCACAGAGTTTTCAATACATACATGTGCCTCCACAGTAGTCCTCAGCAGGGATTTTGCTCGCTATCCCTAAGCTCATAGAGCAGAATGTGAATGGAGGCATGTCAGGCAAAGTTAGAAGGTCTTTTACAAAGCAACAGTTATCACTTCTGATTTCCAACATGTAAAAGTTAAATATTCTCATCTTGCTAGTATTATCATGATAATGAATAATCTAGACGGTTTGTGTTTTGTGAGGTAATTTTCCCTTAAACCTCTGTTTTATCATACGCATGTGCGTTCTCAAACATACGCACTCATTTACACATCTACTACAATTTTTTGGTTGAAATCCCACCAGTTTAAAGGGTAAAGCTAAAGGCACTGACTTGGAGTCACAGTCTGCAAAGCAGCTGATAAAACAGCAGCCTCTTGTGGTAAAACAAAGGAGAAAAAATGAGGAGGTAAATCATCATGAGGTGTGGCAAAACTTCTTGTTTGCAGAGTAACACTGAAATTTCTGATCCTCTTGTAATGCAGGTGCAATGATTATCAAACAAAGGCATACACAGGTTGTCTAATGGTTTCCAAAGGGAATGAGATTCATTTGCTCATAGACTGGGATGACCTTTTAATTCCCAAGTGTGAATGTTAATAGGCTTCCTCATTAAAGAACCTCATTAAAGTCAAAACCCACTGAAAATTATTAACTGTGTTATGATAGTGCTGAGAAGAGAAGCTCATACAGAAACAGTAAATATATTTTGAATGTCCTGATAATCCATTGAGATTAGCTGTTGAGCATGTTGTTTCAGACCTCCAATGACAGTTCACTTGAATTCCATATTCACCATTCTACAAATGGAGTAACATTAAAAAAGCATCCTGATATGTCTGCTTTTTGCAGCACTCTTTTCTGAGGGCTTTTTTGAGTGGCCCAGGCTCTGACAGATGGTTCATGCTACTCAGTTCTGTGGGACATGACAAGTCCTTTGCATCAGAGAAACCTCTTTCCCACAGAAAAGTGTGGAATATGGAAGTGGTAATGGTTGCTTCACACTTGTCTGATCCCACAGGCAAACTGTGTCTAGTTGTGAGGCAGAGCGCAGCGTGTGGGATGTATGGGTTCACACAAAAGGTTCAGGTTTAGCATCTTTCTTTTCACACACTTGCAAATCCAGTAGTACTGTGGCCTGTTCTGTGCATTGCAAAATCAATCTTAATGTGCTTCTATTGTAGCTAATGTTAACTCTGTGCCCAGTGCACACTTTTGTGATACGAGATAAGTTATGGCTGGAAGAGGCACACCAGTTACACTTGTGGAGGTGGAAGACCAGTTGTTAGCCAGGATGGTCTTCCACTTACCTGTAACACAGACTTACTGCCAAGCAGAGCAAAAATGAATCAGCCTTACAGTGGAAGTTACAGTACTTTTAAATAAACAAGGCATTTTTTTTCCCTAGTGGGAAACAATGTATTTGAGGGCTCTGGCAAAAACATCTGTTCCTTTGGGACAGTTACAGGCTTTGTGTCAACACATGCTGACTGACAAATTGCTAGTGCCTGAATGAATAAAGGCAAGGAATACCATGCCCCTTTTATTGCTAAAGAAGAGCGTGTGATTTGGTGCCAGGATCTTACCATACCATTTTATATATAATCAGTTATCCTTTACACTGTACACTGTACAACAGATGGAGAGAGTATGTTTTGAGTTATGTGTGGGTACACATAAGTAGCCAGAGCCTTTTCCATTTTATAAGATTTTCTACAGACTGAGCATTTAGTGCAATGAGATCACTTATATACTTAGGATTAAATATTTGATTAAGAACATTGCTGGATTGAGATGTTGGACCTTTTCTTGAGGGCAAGCAGTGGTTTCTTTCCCACCACGTAAAGAACTCTATTTCCCTACCACTAAAATAATTATTAAAGAAATCTTGCTGTGACTGCTGTTATATTTTTTAATCCTAGCCGGATGCATTAGAAATTGACAACAGTAAGTCCTGCATTAGAAATGGTCCCCATACTGAGTTACCATGCTGCTAGCTAAAATGGTTTAATCTTCTGCTACGATGATTTTTTGTAACATTCTTATTGTTGCTTACTTCATAAGTTAGATGCAGAGTTCACTTATACTTTTATGGCTGATAACATGCCCCTCTCTGGGACATAATTGACGTTACTGCAGTGTGAAACCAAGGAATGAAAGGTTTTTATTTGTTCCAAGTGGTTACTTCATGAGCTTTTTTCAACAAACTCTTCAAAAAATATACAAATAATAAAGGAAACCAGGAAGCTTGTGACAACAAATTTAAGTTCTATTGAAAAGAAATATTCTGTATAGATAACTAAAGTGATAATAGGGCTCATTTTCTTTTGAGTCGACCCAGAGAATCAAAGGGTCGTTTATTCAGAAAACAGTCCTTCTCTAAACTCATTTGAACTTGTCAGAAGACTCACAAATCTGTTACTGTTGTGAGTGTACTCCATGCACATTCAGCCTGCTAATGCAGATGAGAGAATGATTATAGATGAGAATAATTCTCAGCTCCTCAGTACAAGCGAGACATGGACATGCTGGACAGAGTCCAGCAAAGGACCACAAGGATGATTAAGGGACTGGACCATCTCTGCTGTGAGGAAAGGCTGAGAGAGCAGGCACTGTTCAGCCTGGAGAAGGCTCAGGGGAATCTCATCAACATACATAAATACCTGAAGAGAAGATGCAAAGGGGATGGAACCAGACTCCTTTCAGTGGTGCCTTATGTCAGGAGAAGAGGCAAAATGGGCACAAACTGAAACACAAGGTGTTACATCTGAACATCAGGAAATGCTTTTTTTTTTTTACTGTGAATATGGCACAGGTTGTCCAGAGAGGTTGTGGAGTCTCCCTCCTTGGAGATGTATCAAAAGCTGTCTGGATACCGTCCTGGACAACTGGCTCTAGGTGGCCGTGCTTGAGCAGGGTGGTTAGACTAGATGACCTCTGGCAGTCTCTTCCAGCCTCACTTATTCTGTGATTCTGTGATAGACACACATCAGATGAAACTCAGGGAAGGGATCAGTTGATAGAGCCATTTAAGAAAGAGGCCGTTGCTCTAATAGCACTCTTAGGGATTATAGAGACATCGTAGCGGTTATGATGTCTGTTTTTCTTAAGGGAACTCTGGTCAATTGTCTTTCAAGGCTTTTATCATTAAATAGCAATGGGAGCACAGAGTAAATTCTGTTGTCATTTTTGGCACTGGAGTTGAAAGCAGTATTTGGCCCACACGGAATTAAAATCTATTTTGTGCTGTATTGCCGTATGTTATTGCAGTGGGCCTTCAAATACACGTTAATCAACAATAAGCCCTCGGATGTTTTTGGAGTTGTAAAACTCTCAGGATAGTTGACTTCCAAACAAGCAACATCTCCTTCTGAAAGGGAAAAATTAGTTACTCAAAGTTCTCATACTGATTTCAACAGCACTACACAAACATGAGTGAAGGAAGGATTTGGCCCGTGGAGAGAGCTGTAACACAGATGAATGAATTTAATAGATTTTTCAAAGGCTTATACTGGTGCAACAGCTTGTCTTTATTTGATTTTAACTCTCCAAATTTAAAGAGCAATTTAAACCAGAATAATAGAAGCTAGAGGGGAAAGACACCTATTAGATCATTGAGTTAATCTCCTGCCACTGCACAAATGTTTTCTATTTTACGTTTGCAAGTGTTTTGTCCAGAATTATTCTTAAAGTCAAAAGCAACAGGGTTTCCACCCCTTGGAGAGGATTAGGATTCCTTTTCATGATTTAATTCATGTAGTTCTGATGTTTTGAGAAAACAGTAGGAGGCTTAATAAAGGACCTTTATTGCCTGCTTTCTACTGACAGCCCACAAGGAAATGGTAGCTACAGCTTTCGGAGCAATGCAGCTTTTCCTGATCCAGCAGAGCTGCAGTGAAAGTTCAACCCCACCCTCGCAGACACTCAACACAACCTGCTCCCTGTTATGCCTAACACAGAGTCCTACCTTCTGGGTTTTTGGCTGTACTACTATCTCCAAAAGCTCTTTTGTTTTGTCTCTTTCTTTCACAAACAGAAATATTCATTTGCTTTCTTGCTGTTTTGTGAGGATGTCAAACCAAATAGCGAAGATCTCTCTCTTGTTTGTTCTATAGCCAGACATCCCTGAGCTTTTTGTTTCTTTGCTCCTTCTCACACAGATAATTTTGTTCATGTACTGTCAGTTTTCTTTCCCCAAAGTCCCAGATATTTTCTGACTGATAGGTGTTGCATTTTTTTCTTTTTCTGCTCTTTCTCTGCAGTGACCTACTCCATTTACTTCTCAGTTTCTTCTGCTGTTATCTTTCAGGATTGTCTCTTGCTCTCTGTTATTCCCTTGTCCCCTTTATTCCCTTTATTTCCACTTTCCAGCTATTCATCCACATCTTCCCCTACAGCTTGCAGAATTAGTTCCTTTCAGTTACTTTCTTCTAGACTTTATTCGTGCATAAGGAATGTTGCAGATGGAGGAACACGATATTTTGCGGTGCAGATATTTCAATTTAGCCTGTTGAAGCTTTTATTTCATAGGATATTCTTAAGCAGTGATTAGATCTAGGCTGGTAGTGAGTTCAATCACCTGGCCCATAGGGGAGAATTAGGTTCCAGACTGAACACAAAAGATTATAAAATGTAAAATATAACAACATTCACAGAACTAATAAACATTACGTATATTTAGTAGTGAAACGGTGCCCTACTGCTAAATTGGGACTCATGCTGACATTTTTGCTACCTTTCCGGTCCTACAGATGCTTAGGCTGACCATTAAGTTTGGAACAGCTTCAAGAGGAGGAGCTGACAGACTCCAGGACCTTCTCTGTTGTAGAAACTGAAGAGTTCATATGGCATTTGGGCAGAGTAAAGAATGCTGTCTGGATCTTACATGGGTAAGATGATAACTATTGGGATACTGGATGAGAAGGTATCCATTTTAATGAGTGACCCTTTCTATAACAGGTTAGTATTTTGCATTGGCTAACTTAGGTGGCTGGCTGCCAATTGTTCCTTTTTTTTTTTAGATTGTTTACAAAGAGAGTTGAGAAACCTGGTATTGGGTCTTGGGGATTGTGTTATGTTCTGGAGAGCAAGTCACCTAAAAACTAATGCTGCCATGTTTCTCACTGTGATGTGTAAATTTGTTTCTGGATCTATACTTAGTTACTGCAAAGGTGGCAATGATAAAAAAAAAAAAAAAAATCTGAGCAGAACAGGTAGGGCAAATCCTGTAATGAAGGAGAAAAAAGAGTTAAGAAAGTTGATGGGTGGGACAAGAACCCAAGAATTATGGTACGTTGAGACTAGAATATATTGATGAGTGGAGATGTCCAAAACTTGATTGACTAAAGTTTGGAAGAATGCATGAGTTAGTGAATTTAAGAAAGTGGCTTTATTCTGAAAAGTTAAAAATACGTTGTATATCTTAGATGGAGTATTGATCTCTGGAAGTGTTGATGCTGAGTGGTTTGTCCCAAATTATTTTTTTTTATGTTTACCCTTTAGCCAAGTTCATGTATAAAAGACCATTATTTTTGTAACATCTATTCTTCTTTCTTTAGTTTCCAAAACTACAACATGATGATTATTATTTTAAAGAAAAGGACTAGAAAGACGGAAAGGAATGATTAATTCATGTTTAACATATCAAAAAGAGCCCCCTTTTTTCTGAAGTTGAAATAGAAGAATACACCATTTTTTGTCATTACTCAGAAGTACTACATTTCTTTGCATACAGTATACTGCGGACTGTCATGTAGCAGTGGTTTTGGTCAGAGTAAGACATAGATTTAGTTACTGACATACTACAAATTAAGATTAGATAAAATATAAATGGACATATAATTATGCTATATAAATAAACATATAAGTATGTTCAAATGACCTCATAATCAGCTAGTGCAAGAATAAATAAAGGCATAAAAGTTTTGCAATTGCAGCATACAACTGAAAAGCACAAAAACCCTAATTACTTGCAGCTGACAGGATATAAGAAATGTTCTAATCTGATCTGACAATATGAATAGACAGATTGATAGACACATCGTTAGAAATACATTAGGAAAAAAACTGATTAAATCGGGAAAAACTTTGTTACTATGCAGAACTTGGCTCACAGGGTGTCAGGGCCCTGAGAGCACCCACAAACACTAGTTGCCCTGACCAGTATTAGTGCATCCACATATCCTCAGCCTTTTAGTCCAGGAGCTCTCTTTAAGCTCAAGTCCATGTCCCTAGTCCTTGCCTGAGCTATGGAGTACATAGCCCTTTGCCCAGCCTCGCTCTCTGCTGGTCCTGACGTTTTTGTTGGTCTAACAGCCTGACCTCAGCCCTGACTGCCACCCCACATTTGTCTGATGATCACTGGGCTGAACCTGTAGCTGCCACCGATCCTGCTTGGTCCTGTGGGACTGCACCCTTGTTGTTGAAGTCCCTATCCCAGCCTACGCCAAGGTCACCTTTAGCTCATCGTCCCTCATATAGCAGCCCTGATCTTGCTGCTCCATGACGGTCAGCTCCATCGGTCACTTACCTGCAGCTGATGGCTATGCTTTTGCTAATGCAGTCCAATATGAGATTTGTCTTCACTGCTGAAAGGGTGTATTGCTGGCTTATGCTCAACTTGTTGTCTACCAGAACCTTTCAGATTATTTTATACAAAGCTACTTTCTAACCACTTGGCCCCCAGCCTGTATTGTTGTAAGGTGTTATCTCATCTGAGATGCAAGACTTTGCATTTGCCTTTGTTGAACTTTATAAGGATCCTGTCAGCCCATTTTTCTATCCATCCAACACCCCTCCGAATGACGTGCCAGCGCTCCAGTGTAGACCAGTCCACTCAGTCTGATGTCATCTGCAAACATGATACAGGACCCTTTTGTTTCATTGTCTAGGCCATTAATGAAGATTTTAAACAGTATCAGCTCCAACATGAAACCTTGAAGAACATCACTTGTAACCAGCTGTCAGACTTCATTTGCAACTGGAATTTTAAAAACTAAGAGTCTAACTTAATGCACGAAACAAGTTTCTAAGTATGAATCTAAAATTCTCATTTGTGACTTTAGGAATTATTAGAAAGTTAAAGCCTGTGGTGCAAATCACTCTGCAAATGGACAAAGAAAATGAATTCACAAGCTATAGTTACAAGGTTGGAAATTAGGCAGCTCTGAATATCCTTCTGCCAAACTGAGACAATACACATCTCTATTTTTACCTTGTTTCTCATTTTATATTTTGGAAAGGCAGTGCATGTTGGAAATAGACAGGCATCCAGCAATTTTTCTCACACTGATAGCTTTGAAATGTCTTAGAGATACTCATAAAACGAGATCTTTTAACATTTCAAACGAAGTAGTCACTTTCGAAAGTAGCTCTTTAAAAGGAAAAAGTACAAATACTCTTCTTCCCATAAAAACAGAGAAACACATTTTTTTGCCAGGGTATTTCATACAATTGCTTCAAATCTTTATTATCCTAAGGGCAATCTTCTCCAGCATGCCCAGGACCTCCAAAAGATGTTGAATGGATGCCTCAGTAATAGCTGAGGTGCTGTGAACTGCTACTCTCAATTGAAAGGAAATACACTCTTGCCTTTTTGACAATCATTTCCTTCAAAAACCTGTTATACATTTCAAATAATGAAAAGAAGCCCAGAACATCTTACTATGCACTTGCTGGGTAGTTGTATCTGTCATTTATAGGGTATTTCTTACAGCTAGCTCAGTAAAGTTGGTAGATAAGAGTAGATTTTAAAAAGTTCTTTGCTTGCTTCATTTGATAGCACAACCAGATCCCTTCTCTGGTACCGCAGAGAAGTCAAGCAGGCTCCAATAAGTGGTTCTCTGAGGACCACGCATGAACATAAATGACCAGCTGAATGTCTGAAGATAGATAGATAAATAGATAGATACTTACTCCTGGCAAAAGTAGTGTTTAAAATAATGTTAAGTAACATTAAGTATTACTTAAACATGACAAACAGGCAGACTTACCCAAACTCATCCAAAGGACACATCTGAGGATACTTTGGACCAGTGAAGAAGGATGGCACGTTGCAGTGAGCTTTTGAGTCTTTGTGGTTTTGGTTCATCACCCATTGCAAGTTTGAATTCTGCTTGGACCTCAGGTAGGTTCAAGCCAAAACCTTTGTTGCCAGATATCTGAATTTTGTGGCTTGGATCAGTTTTTATTTGTTGAATAGACCTTATGTGATTGGTAATCTCAGAAGTACATTATTATACAAAACATATGGAAAAACAAAACTAGAATGATCTTTTTGTTCTGTAGCTGACTCACTGACACTTTAAAGAAGTTGTTTGAAAAAATAAGGAAAAAGAAAATTCTTCAGGTAATGGAAAAAAAAAATTAAAAGAGAACATGCATTTGAATAACATCCAAATTACTATTTACCTTCTTTCAGTTTTCCTTTTTTGTCGATTTTCCTCTGAAGTGCTATGTATTCAATGGAATCAAATGCAGAGGGAAAACAGAATGCTATTATTTTTGTTGCGGTTGTCTGTTCTTGTATTTGTGCAGACTGAAAATGTGAAAAACTGTTTCTTGCTCTGCTACCTTTCACAATTTGGTGCAGTTAAAAACATCCTATTTAATTTCAACAGAAACATATAACAGTTATCTTTGTAGGTGTCATTTCTAGGAATGATTTGTGGGTGAAGTGATCTGTAACACGAGTACACATCTAAGTGGTTACAAATCAAATGCAAGTAAAATTTAACAGTCATGTAAACAATGAATTTAATTAACCAGTCAAAATCACAAAGTCACTGTTGAGGGAACTGTCCTTCAAGGAATAGATGTGTATAAAGCAAGCTGCATTTAAAAATGGAATTAGTTTTATTAATTTATCCATTTCATTTTATTTTAAAACCAGTGAAACTACGTGATTTTTCCTTTATACATATATCCATACTTACAGTGTAATTCACTGTTTTGTTTATCAGGTCATAAAGAGTTTTGTGTTAGGTTTGTTTTTTTTTTTTTTAGTGTTTTCTTTTTTCAGAGTTTAAACAGACAGACAATAAAGGCTAGTTATAATTAAAGCATATTATTCACAGTGTTATGAACATGCACAAAGTGATAGAAATGTGAAGGAAAAAAAAAAAAGAGAGATTTTAAGGTATTGATTGAGATGATTCAGGAGTTTTGATTGAAACATTCATGTAAGTGCTTTTCTGGATGTGTGCCAGTGCACTTAGTTGTTCTTTTACTGGTAACTGTCCAGCAAAGCAGATCTCTCAGACTGCAGTTGACACAAGTCCTTGCTTTATCATGGTAACTTGAGTTGGGACATGTCGCGAATGAGAGGTTTAGAGGCCGCTTAAAGAATCACCATCAAAGATATTAACAGAAAGTGATTTTGATAGAGATTTATAAAGGTGCGACCTAACAGAATTCGATGGCAAGGTTCACTCTATTACTTATTACATGGATGAAAACATATAAAGGAAAATCATCTAAGGGTTTATATTTCAGGGACAGTCTAGGTTTCATTCACAATTTAGCAACACTTAATTATCAACTAATCATTAACAAACTTTAGTAACGCTTAATCATTAACTAATTCAATATTTGCAAAGTGAGTTAGTAAGTGTACTACAACCACAACTTAATTACAGATTATGCTTACTATTAGTTCACACACACAGAGAAACATATATATATATAAACATATACAGAGGGTACCTGTTAAAAATTCCCCTCGATTTCAGTGAAGAAATATTCACGTCGAATGTCTAGGCATTCCCTCTCAACAAGTGAAAGGGTTGAGCTTCGAAGGAGACTCACCCAGGACCCAGTGGTCCTCCAAATATCGCTGGCCTGAAAGGTCGCAAGCTCTGAGAGGCGACCTACTCAGAGGGAGATGCTGGGTGCAGCCCGCTGCGGCCCAGGAGAGCTCAAAGGGCCTCTCTTAGGACCACCGTTTGTAGGTTCGCAAGATGGTTGGTTTTAGTCATCCGTAAATTTCCATCCTGGCCACAGTCCCAGGTGGTAATTACTAAAAAATTCTCAAGGTTTCGGTATTGTTCTACTGGACACCTGGGCCAGGCAGTAGAAGTATGTTCCCAGCCTCAGCTATGCAGAGTTTCTGATACAGTCAAGGAGCGCTCAACTGCCAGACTTCAATACACCAAGGTCGAGGTTTCATGGAAATTTCTGAGATCAAAAGCGGCCCAGATCAACAAGTGGCCCAGGGAAGAAAGAGGGTGTGTGAATGCACCACCACAGGACAAAACTGAAGTTTTTATTTTAAATATCAGTAAATTTGGAGAGAATTCAAAACCGAAATAGGATTTGAACTTTGCTGCTGAGGTCATCTCAGATCCTAAGAGAACTGCTATGAACCCGTGATGGATTGTTTCCCATCCCTGCCTACTGGCACTATCCAAATGAACTGCAGAACAGCGCAACGTTTCTTCGTCTGAGTGGAAGTGTAGCTTTTGGTTACGTTTCAGTGTTTTTTATTTTGGTCATCTTCACCTACGATATAATTTTTTATGGTCTAATATAGTTTGAATATGAACTATCTTTCATTTAAGCAGTTAAGAAACATGTAAAAATGTAAAAGTCTCTATGCTTCACTTTTATTCAATTAAATGAGAAAAGATGATAAACTAGTGTTTCATCAGAAAAATAATTTAAAAAAAAACAAGTAGCATTTTAAAGTATTTAAGGTAACTGCAGTTTTTTTCTTAAAGAAAGGTACTTGAACTAAAACAAAGGAGCTTGAGTAGAAGCTTTGAAGATTGAATCTGTGACAGCTTTAAAAAGAACAGAGGAAACTCTTAAACATCTGTCAAATGAAATAGAGACTGTACTCTGCTCCAAGTACGATTGAAAGATTTTAGAGCTGAACCTTTCCTAAGACAAGAGTTGGGATTGTGTGTGTTTGTGTGTGTGTATATATATATGAGAAATTTTTTTTTATCACCTTTTAATCAGGAAGTGGTAAGATGTTTTCCATACCTGTGCAAGAGCTGATAAGTTATTTTCTACAAACCTACAAATATATGTTTCCATATGATTTGCCTTCATCTCAGCTGTGTTACTATTCCTGTAGTACTCTAAATTATGATTAATAAAAAATTAATAGTCTACCAGAATTTTAATCATAACCTCATAGAAATGCTCTATGACATATCAAAAAATGATTCAGTGAAAAATCTTACTTTAAGAAGCAGAATAATTTTCAATAATAAGTACCAAAATTGTATGAAATACGCATTTTATAAAGTGAAACACATGGAAATACAAATCATGGTAATACATTTTCTCTACTAGAAAGCACAAGTTGTTTTTGGTTTTTTGTTTTAAATGCCCTTAAAAATCTCTTGCTTTTCTATCAACAGTTTCTGCATGTCCATGGAAAGAGAAAATAAACTTTTTAAGAATTTCTTATTAAGAATCATTCTTTGTTTTAAAATGTGTTGGTATCATTGCCATAATCAGTGACATTTTACTGTAAAATTACTTGTTTCAGAGCAGTGTTTTGTTTTAGCAAAGTCAGAAATTAGATCTCTGGCTCCTGAATATTGCAAAAACTTTTCTAACATATTGCAGATATGACATTTCCAAGAGTCCTTCAGCTGTGTCATTTCCACAGTAGTTATTAAATTAATCTACATAGCTTATAGGTGAGATCACTGTTCCAGTGTACCCAAGATGGCAGAAGTGAACAATCATTCATTCATTATTAAATAAGTTAGTGTCAAAGAAATGTAAATCCTTAACAAGAATTTTTCATGTTTGAAACATTTTTCTTATTCTGAAAGATATGATTTTCTTTTGCTGATATACAGCATAATTATTGTTGGAATTAATACAATTTTAACAGGACATAATATTCCTAAACCATCTTGAAATAAATATGCATATACTGGTCTGGGTGTTATGAAATATTCAGCATGTGACAAGAAATACTTTGAAAGGTAGATATGTGCTGGCACTCCAGTAATTGGGTTCATGAATTGCTTCCAATAGAAATGTGAAAGTTGCTTTTCCTCTCTCCAACTAATTTCACCAGTACTCATGAAAAAGAAGTCACTTTTAAAGATATTTTAAGAAAATGCTCTGCTCACACAGAGGTGAAATACCGACTTTTTGACTGACTTTTTTTCCCCAATGATCCAGGTATTTAGTGACACATGCAATTTGTGCAATATTAATCTAACCATACTTGCAGTAGTCAGAGATACTACCAGTATTTTTCAAGAGAAATTCCACAACTATGTTTGTCTTCATTTATGGTAAACCCTTGTAGGAGGAACTCGATGACCTCTTGTCAGGGAAGTGGAGAAGATAAAGAGAAAATACCTTCACTTCTCTTTTCCAGCAAATAGAAATGTCTTTGCATAATCAGAGAGAGTAGCACTACTTGGTAATGAATGCCTATTAAATGCATCCTCTCTAAGTATTCATGTTTATTTTTGAGAACAATGATACCAGTTTCTCAGATGTTAAAGATGAGACGCTACTAGAGACTAAAGTATCAAAAGCAGAGGTCCTGTTAACAAATGACAAATTAAACAGAAGTTCCCAGGACATATCCAAGAGCTCTGAAGGAACATAGTGAAGGAGGTTGAACTCCTATAAAACAAAAAAGCGAACAAAAAACTCCCAAACCCAGTTATTCATTAAAATGATCTTCTGTAGCAGAAAATATTTTACCTACGTTTGAGAGAGGGGCAAATGAGATATTAGAAATCACAGATCTTCAGTAATAAATCTGGTTGAACTAAAAATTTAAAAATCAAATTATTAAATACTTAATAGATCATAATTTTGCAAGGAGATTGGTGTCTATAAGGGGAAAAACTGTGCCTCTAATTTAGTGTAGTATAATTCCTTGAGGGTGTCAATAAAATGGTGAGTGAAGGAGATAGGTAGACATGTTTATCTAAGCTTTCAAAAAGCCTTTGGCAAAGTCTTTCACAAGAAGCCATTAAAAGTGATCAGTCTTAAGGGGAGAGCTAAAATTCTGTCACAGGTCAGAAGCTGGATGAGACAGGGAAAACAAAGAGCCTGAATAACTCATCATCTTTGAAGAGGATTAACATTTCACCCTCTGGTTTAATGTACTGTTTGCATTAATGATCTGGAAGAGAGATGAAATGAACAAACCCCTGATTATTTATGATAGAAGTAAAAAAAGAATTTGAGAAGATTCAGGGGGATTTAGCAGAATGAAGTCACCAACATGATGACAGGTATAATGTAAAGCTGACCATGGTAGAATACTGCCCTGTGGTGGCAATTTTCTAAATGTTTTTATGTATCTTTGGATCTATAATTAAGATATCTTTCCATTAAAGAAAACAAAACTCCTATGTGTGTTTCTCAGTGATAGCTCAACTTCCCCTCATCCCCTCCCCGCCCCACCCCCCCAAAAAAAAAAAAAGCTTTTCTGTATCTGTGCTTTAGAAAGCAAATACACTATTTGGAGAAGAAGAAGAGAACACCATTGAAAAAAGTCACTTTAAATCGACTCTTGAGTTTAATGGTAGGCTTTGAAGCTGAATATATCTACATGCATGTATATTAGTTGGGTAATTAGACATCACTGTGACAGGAGCATTTGGGAAACTGATGTAAATTAGTATATAATACTACAGAGTTTATATTTGATTAGCTGTGATGGCAATGGTCCTTTATGGTTGTAGCCATCAGGCTTCAGAGCTCTTCCATGAGGAGGGGAGCTGAAACCAAAGCAGGCATCTGCTTTCTCTCCCCCAAAATGTGAGATCTATCCTTTTACAAGACAGCTGAGTTTCTAGGCGGTTTGCAGGTCTTGGTCTCTGTTCCTGGGCTAAGCATTTTCAGGGGTGTTACTGTCAGGGCAGGTGCTTTATGCTGCTTCTTAAACCAAAACCAGTCCTGCTCCAGCACTCAAGATTGCACTTCTTCAAAGACCTGTAACTGACCATTAGTAAGTTGCTTACAGTTTTGGGGCCTCCACTTCTAAGCTGTGCCCACATTGTCAAAGTCTTTGCTGTTATCCTGCGGTTAAAGTGCACATCGTAAAGAGACACCTGGTATCAGGTTCACACAGCCAGGTCTTCTAGCAAGCTGATGAGAAGCCCAGGAGATCAGCACTGGCACCTTGCACTATGAGCAGCAAACACCACTAGTGTAAAGCTTCTGACCTCTTACTGGCAGTTATGGTAATGTTTTTACAGGGCACTGGTACAAAAAAAAAAAAAACACAAGCAAACAGTTTTGTTAGGTCTGTGTGCTTATATTTGGGTTCAGAAAAAGCTAAAGTTAAAATCTGTGTATTGTGCTTCTACTTTTATGGGAGCAACAGGTTTCTGCTTTAGCTACATAGGATACAGATTTCCTAAAGAATTTAAGTATTACTTTAATGGTGAATACACACCCTGGGAGGATGATAAGTCTGGGTGTGAGTCCCCGTTATACGAAGCAATTATGCATTTTTTCCTGACAAGGCCATTACGTCAAACGTAGAAACTATTCTGATGTTACAAACTGATTAAATTAAAGAACAAAGGCATATTTTGGCATGTACAGTGATTATGGGTACAAAGTGATCGGGACTAAAATTGCTGTGAAAAATGGAACTTTCAGAAGATTATTTAACTTTCCTCCAAATTGCTGCCTATTGTCAGTATAATGTATTGAACTATATGGATTTGATGTGATGTGACCATTTTTATGTTCCTATAGTGGTCTGTCTCAGACATGGTTAATAATATCATTTTCTATAACACTGTTGACAGCTTTCCATTTTTAATGTTGTCACATTCATTTTATTATTTAAATCAATTCAGGTAACATCTTATCAATTAAGGTATAAGTATCTGTTAAATTTTAAACCTATATTCATAAGTAGGAATTCTGTCAAAAATATGGAAACTATATTATAAGTCAAGTTTTCTAAAAATCTTAAATTTCTGCTGTCAAAAATCACATAGGTATCTACATTGTAATCAGTGGTCATTTGGTGAATTGTAATGCTAATCTTTCCCTGTAGAATTTTTAGTCACATCTTTTTCCCTGGCAGGACAAATAAAGAACCTTATAGAAATCTGTAAAAATGGTAGGAGAACAACGCATGCAAAAAGCTTTCAGTTCATGTGATTTCTGTACAGTGCCACAGGAACAATGTCAAGCAGAACACCCATAGAATAGTTTTGCAGCCCAAAAAAAAAAAGAAAGGTTTTGAAAAGTCACTGGATCTCCTAATAAACTAATAAGAGTGATTTTCAGTGCTGATCAAGACAATATATTAACTAAATTTTAACAAACTTAACTTTAAGCCAGCTGAAGGGAATTATTACTAGATCTATAGCTGTATGGCACAATGTGATAAAATCCTTCGGTGTATTAGTATACTCCAGGAGCTAAATGTAACGTAAATAAAGAAGGTAGCTAACTATAATGAATATGCAATGGTAAAAATCAGTGTTTACATAGTGCTGGATTTTAACACTCTTGCATTCACTAAGCATCTTGCCTTGCAAATAGTCTCGCTGAGTAGAAGTTTGATACCAATCTCCATAAAAAGCATTGAGAGTCTCCTCTTACCATCTGTAGTGAGAGTTGTGTGGGCTTAACTCACTGTTTACCTGTAAGCAAAGGAGATGCAGTCATGTCTACAGAGGTCCTGTCAGATGGAGCAAATTACCTTGAGCACAGGAGAACCTGAGTGTCTCTCATGTGCTTCAAGAGAGAAGCAACATCAGCTTTCCTTTCTTCTCAGTTTTTAGGCAAAAAAGTTATGGTTATTTTAAAAAAAAAAAAAAAAGGCATTTTAATTTGTTTAAATATGACTTTGTGCAGTGAATGACATGGGAATTTGAATAATAGAGAGGAAAAGACAGGCTACAGAAAATGAGTACTAATCATACTCATATGGGAGTAAATCTTACACTTGAAATCCAACTCTTTTTTTTTTTTTAATTCTGTCTTTTACAATGAGTTTTAGTCTCTATGCCTTTGTATCCATAAATATATGTGTGTCATAATGATAGAGATGTTATACAAATTTATGATTACAAATTAAACATGGAAATCTATACAGTCATATTATTTGTAATTAAATAAGGTACAAATACTTTGTAGATATATTAAATAAGCAATTTCATTTTGAGTGCTCAGCATGTTTTATCTAACAAGGAAAAGATGGAGGTCTTACCCTTAAATCACTAAATGAAGATTTTTTATTATTATTATTAATTTATTTACTTCTGTAAACAGAGAGCGAGCTCTGCTGTTTTATATGATCAGCTTTCTGCTTTCTGGGCTGTTTCTTTGTCCCCCAGTTTCTTTTGCATCTTGCTGTGGGGAAAACACTCTCAGAGGTGGCTTTTGTGTTAGAAGTGGCATGTGCAGCCAATCAGCATTACACTATTAAATACTGCAAATCACATCTTTCTTGGACAGTTAAACCACACATTGTACACAGATCAGTAGGGCTGGGAAGAGCAAGTAAAAACTCAGAATGATCCTTGCTGGAAGGATCATACTTCCTTATCTTCAGGAAAATACAACTGAGATTTTTCTTTTTACTTTTTTTTCTCTTCTACTTCCTAAAGCATTTTAACTCTTCTCCTTTAATTCATTTTGACTTCAGCCTCTTGCATTGTCCTGTGGTAACTTAGATGCTTCTGCTTATTTAAGATAAATATTTTATATTTTAAGGAGCTGGGTTTTTCCATTTTTGAGTGTGAGGGGTTTTTTTACTGTATGGAGTAAACAGTTTATGGTATAGATACAGAATTTCTGAGAAGTGCAAGGAATCGAAAGATAAGCAAAACTTTTCATTTCAATGGGTGTTGATCTCTGCAAGCTGGAAAGATGTGCTCTGCAGCTATTCCACTGTACACGTACAAAATTTATTTGTAAGAATTTATCAACATGTCATCATAATATCCTTAAACAGCCAGAATTTTGCAGCAAGAAGATTAGTGTTTCACGTCTAGTGAGAGCCAAAGCAAAAAATATAAGTACAGATGTAAAACTGATCAATAACTATCATCCCTCCGGTTCGTTCCATAAGCAAAGAAAAAAAGAAAGGACATAACATTTGAACCTTGACAGTTTTTCTAGTGTCTTTTTATGATGGCATTTGAATAATGCCAGATATATGAGAAATATCAAAAATTAGAGACCCAGCAGCTCATGTCATCAGCTAGGCCAGTGAGGCACGGGATTAAGAACAGAGGCACAAACAGAAAAAATTCCAAGTCAAGCTCAGTGCGTGTATAATTTCTCAAGCTGTTTTTAGGAATTCAGCTTAGATGACATTTCTAGAACAGTTCCCATGCTTTTCAAACTGGAAGGATTTTGATATTTTGTCTAACTGAAAGGAGGAAAAAGGTTTTGTTTTTTTTTTTTTAAATTAAATTTTAGTTTCTGTTGAAGTGCAGCTTTGATTGAACTGAGGGGAGGGGATAGGTAAAGGGACCATAGCACCCTGATTGCTCATGCTAAACTTAACCATTTCAAACCGGAGAAAGATTTAAGGGAGACCCAAATGCCTTAAATTATTAGAGCAGGGAGAAGGTTAGTGTTTTTTTCAATTGCAATTTTTCTTTTATTAAACCCAGAAACTTTGATCACTTTTTCTTTTCATCCACAAAATAAGAAGAGCTATTATTTTTCTGGCTCTGCCTCAGTATCTGCCCTTTCCTCCATTTCAAATAACTGGGGAGGCTGGCAAATGAGATGATGACAGAGCTGTTTCACCCATTTTTCCACTTTTGAGATATTTCTAAAAGAGGAGGAATTTTAAGAGATGTTTTGACTATTTTAAAGATAATTTATAGACCACAGAATTCTGTCACTTTTATCCCCACATCTGATGAGAAACATTTCCTTTCTTTTAAGCAGCTCCATTTTTAGTATTTCTTCCAATAACAATTCCAGCAAACAATAAATTGTAAATCAGTAATTCTGACCGGCTGCTAGTAGCTGAGGTAAACTTAACTATGCATTTCCTCATAAGGAGCAAAACTAGACAGTTGCATTTGGGAGTTTTTTCTCATTTGTTGTTATTTGAAAAAAAATATATGCCTCCCCTTTCCAAAAGCCTTTTCCTTTACAAAGCATCAGTTTTGCTTACTGAAGCTGAAAATAAAGAATCAGACTGAAAAAGAGGACATTAACACTAAAATTTGGTTTTGTGTCTCTTCTTCAGTATCTCTGTAATGGAGAAATATTACTGCAGTGAACTCCTTATCTGAATGTGAATACCTTTATTGTCAACTGTGTACCTACTTTATGTACTAAATGACAACTTTTCCTGTGTTGTTCCCTTTGTCCCCTCATTGCTCATTAGAAGCAGTTGTACTGATATGTTAATCTAATATTCTATTAAGATTTTGCTAGTTATGATGCATCAATTAAGCAAGCAATTCTTTCTGGTTTTCCCTCAGGGACTTCAGTTAGTCTCTCTCATACATCATAAATACAGAATATTTTAATAGATTGTTGTTCCTCCACCCCCACCCCAAGTTATCATTTATTCACTAAGATAACGAAAGACAAATTGAACTGCAATAAAAGAGTCAATTAAAGCAAATATTTTGATAATCCTGATACAAGGCATAACCATGCTACTGTACCAAGCTCACAAAGCTGAATTTGGTCTGCTGTGTACATGGAAGATAGAATGAGAAAAAAAAGTTGGGTTCATGCTAAGTGGTTTCAAAAATGTCCTTAGTATTACAGCTTTTCTTGAGCTCTTCTAAATGGCAATGAAGAGTGAATTTATGTAATAGACAATTCACAACGGTTAAACCCAGCAGAGCTGTATCTCTGTAGTCTTGTACAATGGTACCAGATCTAGCTCTCTATGTTACATGCAGCCCATGCACTCATATGACAAATGCACATGATGCTTCCATATACAGTTGCAAACAAATTGTTTCAATTTCCTAATTCCTGGGGTTTTTCTTCATTTTAGCTTGTTTTAGCCTTCTATAATATTTCTTCCTTTGTTAGTTTTACCTGCTTTGTCAGTGGATCAACTTCTGTTTTACTTGCTTGGATGCCTTGCCTTTACTTGCGTAGGGACTTCAGAGTTAACTTGTTTGACACTAGTTCAAGCATCTTATGTAACTTATCAGTGATATGAGCCCCAGCTGTTCTGCAGCATCTGCAGCTATGGAAGAAGGTGTTATCTTTTCAGTGGACACTGCCTCTGTACAGCAGATCTCTTCTACACAGTAATAAAGGTTGATGTAGACCAACATTTATCACGAGTAAGCTGCTGTATGCTAAGAATCAGTCATGCAGTTCCCACTCATACTAATTGTAACCACTGGGATCTTTTTTTGCCATACTTGCTGCCGAAACCATAATCCTTAAAATTTAATTATTTCTTGGAAAAGTCCTTGTGGATATGATAGACATCCTGTAGCACATCATAGAAAATTACATTCTGTCTCATGGAGTACTCTAAAAACTTCCAGAATATGCTTTTTATATATGTCATAGGCTACTATACCCATTTCTATAGAGTCATATTACATACCTATGGAGAATTTTTTTAGACATAGTAAATTTTAAGGGACTTTTCAAAAACCAGCAGTTAAACGATTAGCTGTAATTATGTTGCATGGACTACATGAGGATTTACTGTACATTGGTTACTCCCCATCCAGTCTGTGGATCCAGTCATTTGGGGTTTACACTAAGGGAATGTGGTTCATGAAACACTTCAGATGTAGTAAGAGTGCACAAGCTCACTGTGCACTGGTTTCCCTCTATAAACAGCATCTAAGAGTGTTGCCCTTTTCTGCAGTGTAGGTTTAATCCTGACAGGGATTTAGTTTGAAGTATCTTACAGTGTATCTCCATGTGATCTCTTCATTTTCTGAAACAGGAAGCAACCAACCATTTGCATTAAAGTTAGCTCATTTTAAGAATACTTACTAATTGCTACTGTTTCAACATTCATTATATCTCTAGTTTCTTCTGAAGTATTGTTATGGTCAATTCATTGAAAGAGGCAGTTGTGATGATTTTGTCACAGCAATGGCCAACCATCATGTTCTGTTTTGAGACATGCTTTCATACAATTTAGAGATCAGTGGTAATTACGGTCATAACTCAGTGAAGAAATAAAAACAATGTAGTCTGTCTCCTTCAGCAGAACCATTTAAATTGGAGAAACTACGTAGGTGCTTTGCCCACGCTTTGGGACATCTCCTCATAACTGGTTGCACCTGTAAAACCATACGAGTTTATGGTTATCTCTGCGTAAGAGCCTTGTTCACCTCTATAGATTACCTTTAAAAAGATAAAAGACTAATGTCTTCATCTTGTTCAAGCCTGGAGGGAGATGGCATTGGTACCCTTAAACCATACCAGTTTATGGTTGTCTCTGCGTAAGAGCCTTATTCACCTCTATAGATTACCTTTTAAAAAGATAAAAGACTAATGTCTTCATCTTGTTCAAGCCTGGAGGGAGATGGCATTGGTACCCTTGTCCATATGATGAAGGATAAAAGCAAAAAAGAAGCAATCCCCTGAATAAACTACATTTGCCCTGGATTACTGTTTTAATATCTTGGCATTTCCAATCAATCATGAGCAAAGAATTTAGGTAGTCCTCTATTTCTTTCTGAGATGATTACTACAATTACATACAGAATCAACTACTCTTGCTGGTATTAGTATTTGCCGAGTGGTCTTGTTTATATGGACCATGGTTACAAATGTTTTTTGTCATTTTGAATGTTATTTTATAATATTTCATGACGC
>NW_009216233.1:43003-57672 GCF_000690835.1 Fulmarus glacialis
TTTTGATTCAAGACATTGAATGCTGGCTGCCTGAGCAATGAAAGACACTGCCAACTGATTTGAAGGTAAAGCTGGCTGGCAGCAACTATGATAGAATAAATGAGAAAAATATATCATTGCCTACCTACCTCAGATTTATCTATTTATGTTTTTAACTTTTCCATGTGTCCAAGGTGCTCTAATCTACTTGGCCAGTACTTTGGCACAGTATTTTTTTTATAAGGGCAGACTCTATCCATTACTTTGGCTGTTTTAGAATGAGGCTCCATTCTACTCTTACGCTGAATTAAAAGAAATTTTTTCCCTGTGTTTGTAGAAATGTTTAAAAAATAAGTTTGATAAGTTTGAGTAATAGAATGTGGTTTTGGATACTGTAACTCCTAGTCCATATTCTCCATTTCTATATATATATATATAGACTAAAACAGAAGACAAACCTTGTTTGAGTTAATCTTTGCCAGCAGTAGACATACTAAGGAGTACGTGTGTATGTTTGAGAAGAGTGACTATGTTTGAGGTACATTGTGACATTTTGACATTAAAAAAAAAAAACAAACCTACGCACCCCCCCCCACACACTATTTTTAATTATTGTCTTTGAACACCTGCCTTCCGCAAAATTAAATGGGTACAGATCCCACTTTTTTGTTTGCTCTGGTAGATGGATATCCAATTAAGATCTCACAGAGTCAATTAAAAAAATAAGGAAGCCATTTTGAGAAAAATTTATATCCATTTTTCTTTCCCTCAAGTAAATAATCAAATATGTTTATTAGAAATATATTTATTATGTAAGGTTTGTGAAATAGTTTTGTTTAAAGATATGAAAAATATGATTTTGTCTTTAAAATTACAGAAAATTTTGTAAAAGGACAATTTTAATGTGAGAAACTAAGTTTTGAGAAAACAAGTTTCAAATGTAAAATTTTAAATATTGCTTGATGTTTCTAAATTCACTAATTTTTATGGGTTAATGTGTTAGCTGTAGTTTTTGTCTCTTAGTGTGCTTGCAGTTAGAATGTTTATGGTTTCGATTTTCATTTTATGAGCTAATAACATAGGTTCTTGAGTTTTCAGATCTACTTAAAATGTTGTATAACTGACTATAATGGGGGATCCCAAAGTTTCTTCAACTGCAGGGGCACACAGCAGGTCAGTCATAGATCTGCATTAGTAGAAGGAAGGGTGCTTACCTAAGAGAAGAACATGGCTAGGCTCCTATAAACCAGTCTATGACTTCAGAGTTGGAGCCATGTAAAGTTGAGTTAAAGCAGTCAAATGCAATGACGACCTAAGCTAACGTTTTGTTTGCGAACCTACATGATTAGAGATAACATTTTTAATACCATTAACTTCCAACTGAAAAGTTCTAAAAGTTAATACCCACTGGTGTCACACCCAAATTATCTTAAAAAACAAGATTATTCGATCTTAATATTTCCATTTTTCTTGACATACTCCTGTATTATGCACACATGCTTCTGTGCTTTCTCTCTGTCTTACAAATATGAACATATACAACCTGAAAATATTTCTAATAGTAATTCTACTACCATTGTTACATAGGCAAAATATAAGGAAGTGATAGTAAAGTATAATTTACTGAGTTAATTCGTACTTTTTAACATAAATAAAAATGACCAATTTATGACCAAAGCATTCTCTAACATGGAGCAGAAATTTATTAATCATTTGTCATAATTTCAAAATTAGGCCATATACAGCATGACATTTCTCCAGTTACTCTGAAGTAAATCTGGAATGATGTCAAAAGTCAGTCCTTTGGTATAAATGGTTGCCATTCTACCATATGCATCTCACTTGAGCATTTTCCCATCAGCGTAAAAAAAAAAGGCTAGCAATGATTCAAAGGCGGTCTTTTCATCATTGTTGGCAAGGGCTGGATATTTAGGTGATTCGGTAAAGCTGTAGACAGATTTCAGGGTACATGGCTGCCAGCCTTTTCTTACGGTTGAAGATGTGGATGCTGAAAGCTCTTCCTGTCCTAGAGCAGCTCTGGGCTCCTATGCAGGTGACACAAAGAAAGCAGTTTGTGGAGAAAGATGTTTTTTCCCCTGAGCAGTCACCACTCTTGTTTGTATTTTTCCTGCATTTGATAAAATTAACTGGCCCTTTTTTATGGTATTTCTCCTTTCCAGCTTAAAACTCCCCAATTAGAATAATGTTTTATGTTCCTATAGTGGCTGTGCAGAGGATATTTGTCCAATTCTGTGTTTCTCAAACACAATTAACATTTCTATTTAGCATTAAATATTCATAAATCTGACCTCAAACAACTGGTGGCTCTTAACTAATACAGAGAATGATAACAGTCCTTAGTTCAGAAAGTTGATTTTTTTTTTCCCTGTTTTGTGAGTGTGATATAGGTACACCCAGAAACTGCAATGTCAGGAGAAGAGCTGTAAATCCCATTCTTTAATTTTTTTTTTTTAATATCATCATCTTGTTTTGCTCAACTATTTTTTTTAAGAAACAGAGGAAGGAAACAACATTCTATACATGTTTCTAATACGTAAGCTTTCACAAGAGAGCAAAATTGCTCTGAGTGATACATAATTGCATGGTTGGATGACATAAGTATTTTTGGCCATTCTTTGCCAGAACACTCCTTGCCATCAAAGTTACTTGATTACCGTATATTGAAATATCTACTGTTCAAATGTTAATTTCCCAGAGCTGAAGTCTAGTTTTTGTATCATAAAATGTAGTAAGTAGCAATAAATCTAGACAACACAGTGATCTTGACCAATTCCTGAAAATGTGTGAGAGACTTCATTTTCTTTGGCACAGAGAAGTCGGATTGTAAATCAGGAAATGTTAAAGAGTTGAGAACCATCTTCTCCGACTCATTCATGTTAAAATGTGCTTACTGAGACTGCTTTCCATGTGCTGAGAGTTTTTGGAATATATTTCCTCTCTCACTACGACCATATTGAGTTAGGAACATGGACTGAGGAAGCAGATTTGAATTTTCTGACCTGGGAGTTTCAGCTGGCAAAGGTCTCCTATGATTTTTTTTAATCTTACATGATTTTTTTAATCTTATATGGTTTTTTAAATCTTATCTTATATGGGGTTTTTTTTGTTTGTTTTGTTTTGTTTTGTTTTTTCATTGTGGGACTTGAAGCAGCTAATTGAGTAGGGATCAACAAAATGCTTCCTGGGTATATCCTGTGTTCTCAGCACCAAAAGAAACTGGTCTGTAGTTTTGGGCTTAATGAAAGTTTAGTCCTAATTTTCTGGAAACTTATTGATGGACAGAAGATAGAATTAATTTAATCTTTTCCCAAATGACATACAGAATTCAAGTAAAATATATCATTCCAGCGTTAAACTTCTGATAACTAAGGTATTCTGTTAGGGTACAAGCATTAGAGGGCAAAGTGCAAAAGTATCCTTGGTTTCCTTCTGAACTATTTTTGAGCCTTTTTGAGATGGAGCTATTTGTAAGATTTTACATAAATAGGAGGAGATTGGGAGCTCTGAACATTCTGCCAAAAAGCTCCCTAGGCCAATCAGTAGTGAAACTAAATAACTAACTAGTTAGATAATAACAGAGTTACATGACTTCAGGTTTGTACAAAGATGTAAAGGGAGTCATGGAATAAGGAGCGTTCATTTAAGAAGGATGGAAGATTTCAAGAAGACATTGCTAATTTTGCTGTGTTTATTTTATTAGCTATTTTTGGTTAGCTATTAATATTGTTTAACAGTTACAAATGCAGAGGGAGGTAAAAGAAAGCAAACTAAATTTGTGAGCTAAAATGCCTTCCTGAAGCCAGCAAACAGAACACAGCGTGTGTTAAAGAAAAGAATTCTCATTACCTGTAGTTACTTTTCTAATCAGTATAAAATCAGAAAAGAGATGCATGAAAAGTACAGGGAAGTTTCTTGAGATACAAATAGGTTACCTAGTTGACTAAAATTTGCTGGAATGTTTTAGGATTCAAGAACTTCATTATTAATTTACTCTAGGCATAAGCATCCCATTAATAGCATATTAAAAGAGGTGGCATGCTACTGGACAAAATCTCTTCGTTGCTGTTGTGGTTTAACCAAAGCCAGCAACTAAGCATCACACAGCTGCTCGCTCACTCCCCCCCGATGGGATGGGGGAGAGAATCAGAAGAGTAAAAGTGAGAAAACTCATGGGTTGAGATAAAGACAGTTTAATAGGTAAAGCAAAAGCTCTGCACGCAAGCAAAGCAAAACAAGGAATTCATTCACTACTTCCCATCGGCAGGCAGGGGTTCAGCCATCTCCAGGAAAGAAAGGCCCCATTGCATGTAACGATTACTTGGGAAGACAAATACCATCACTCCAAACGTCCCCCTCTTCCTTCTTCTTCCCCCAGCCTTATATGCTGAGCTTGACGTCATATGGTATAGAATACCCCATTGGCCAGTTGGGTTAGCTGTCTTGGCTATGTTCCCTCCCAGCTTCTTTTGCACCTGGCAGGGCACAGGAAGCTGAAAAGTCCTTGACTAACGTAAACACTACTTAGGAACAACTAAAACATCAGTGTCTTATCAACATTATTCTCATACTAAATCCAAAACATAACACCATACCAACTACTAGGAAGAAAATTAACTCTATCCCAGCCGAAACCAGGACAGTTGCAAATGGGTCTTCTAAGTAACCTGTTATAAAAAAAGATGTTTCTGGAGTCCTGACTGCTATAACTATAACCAGAAAAAAAAGTCCAAAGATAAAACCTAGTGTATGGCTTTGTCTTATTTCAGTACAGCTGAAAAAGGAATGCATATGCCAATGAAATAATGCTTGAGATAATAAACAAGGACTCTTTTCACAAGTGCCCTCTTGAAATAACATCTTTTCTGTTATCTCTTAGGTTACTTAACTGGTTGTATCTATCAAAGCCATTTTCTGAGAAGGTGAATCAAAATCCTGATTAATACAAAATATAGACAAGAGACAATTAATTGGGTTAAGGGCACTGATGGCTCTTTTTCCTTTTTTTCTTAATTTTAGGAAGTGAACGTATGTTCATTATCTGGGATTTGGAAAGGATTTAGATTCTCTAGATCAGTTAAGACACTGTAGGAACAAATGCTCTGTTTATATCACAATGATGGTAAGCCAGTTCCTTTCAATAAATAAAGCAGCAGGGGAAAGAGATTATTGCCAAAGAAAACTGCTGTATCATCAATATCCTAATGGAGACCTTTGCTTTATTGATAAACTATATTTGTATCTGTACTGTATTTCCAACCTCACCACCACTCAGATCCACTTAAATTAGTTTTCTGTATCATGTGAGAATTTCCACATGGAACATGTTCCCTTTTACTTAAGCTGAAAACCACAGCAAAACAGATATGCTTGCACTAATGTTTTTCATGTTAATATTATTATATACACTAATAGAGAATGTGTTCTGAGCATGTGGGATTTTTTCACCCTTTTCTAGCCTTAGAGTTCTATAACAAAAATATGTAAGTTTAGTTTTTATTTATTGTATTAAGGTACAGATTTATAAATTAAGGAAAAAACCCTATGTGCTTCCCTTTTCTGACCTTATTTTTTTGACATCTTCTCTTCTAGTCTTCCCATACCTTCACAAATATAAATATTTTGCAATTTTTAAAGGAACTATGTAGTATTACTTGTTGATAGAAAAAGGACACAAGACAGTTGAGAGGAAATGACAGATGTCTCTCTTCTTTTTTGGTGTTTCTGAGAATCATAAGAAAAAGCCTATGAAACTGGTGAATCATTAGGGGAACCATGGATGTGTTAAATACGTATATATATACACATGCATATGCAATATATATATACACATGCATATACCTATATATAAAAATAATTCTGTATATCGTCTTTGCTATGAATGACATCAATAGATATTAAAGAGATGTACACTACAGATAGAAGCCTAAACACAAAGATGGTATGTGTTGAGATGCTCTAATTACTTACTTAGTAGTCTTTTGACTTGGCAAGTGTCCCAATAAGGAAATTGTAGTAGAAGAAAGTGCCACTTTTACATTGCAATTTTTCAAATTGAAATCAATCAAGAGCATGTTGGATTACTTATTCACAGCATATAAATGCAATCTGTAGAAGTCAAATCTCATCAGCTCATTTCTCAATCTTGATAGAGATGTTAGATTGAAGCTCAGCAAAGTACAGCTTGACATCGGTGTCGGGATTAAGTGTATAGGCTGCTGAAATCCTTCAGGTATCTAGAGAACTCATTTTCCTCTTCTCCTCAATAACTGGGAAAGATGCTCATTGTACCTTTCCAAGGTGCATATTTGACACTTCAGAAAACAAGAAGACTGTAGCATGCATTTTCTTCCAAGCCTACAGCATTATTATTGTTTAGTATTTAGATCCTGCTATTATGCATGGATGTTCTTCATATGCCTTATTTTGGGGAAAGCTGCTTTTCAGTTACTTTTAATGTTGTGTCACTAGCTCTGCTATGTTAGTTTATGCTCCCTGTGACCTCCTTAAAGTGGTAAATTACGGTTTCTGTTTCAGGATGCATATAGTTCTTTGATTATTTCCCTTCCACCACGTTTTATTCTTTGTCAAGCAGCATCAGAGGTTTAAGCCTTGATTCTTGATGACATTAATGGTCCTCTGTAGAACTGAGTGTTATAGTGTGGTTTAGGTCACTTTGATACGTAGATGATATTACAAACCAAATGTACTGCTTTGGGAGGCTTTTACGTTAATAAATGGCTGTAGGATGTCCTTTTGCTCTTGACATCTTAGGTATAAACATGAGCTTATAGTGTAGGACTAGGATCTGTAAACCTGTGAAATGTTAGTTGTACTTCTGACATTGACACCCCTTTGCCTCAAGTAAGCTATTAGCCCATCTCAGAATTCCGTTATGCAACAGTGAGGATATTTAACCTCATGTAAGTATCTTTTATAGCACCATTAACAATGAAAGTTACAGGATATATCACGGCATTGCTCTTTGGTTCATGAAGTTTGCATAAGATTGTATTTATTTCTTTTGGGTTTTGAAATGAGTGAATTGACTTAAGGTTTCCCTTTGGATTTTAGTCCTTTTACAAAACCAATATTGTCAAATTAGGAGGACCTGCATATTGAATTGTTTGCTTATTTCATGAGATATTTTAAAAATTTACTTTTTGTATCCTTTCTTTTGATGGTACCAATATATGTGCAAAAGATTACACCTCTGTAAAGAAATGTCTTTTCAGTTCATAGAAACAGGAGCAAAATTTTTACAATTGCTGAATCAGCTGATGAGATATAATTCATGTAAACCCTTCCTCTATATTCATTGTCTTATATGATATCTGTCTGCCTTTCTGTCAACACATACACATACGTACAAGCTGATGTATGCTTCATAGAACTTTATGATTTATAATTTGATATAAAATCAATACAGACAAGACTTTCATGTGCAGAGGGGAGAACCCTGTAAAAAAAAAAGTATATATATATATGCTTGCATTAGGCTCTGTTGTGGTTGTGTAGCATACAATCAATTTGGATTCCATTTTAGCTATTAACAATCTGCTAACATATGACCTGTGCTTCTTGTCATCTCCATTGTATCCAGGACTTGGAAACTGCTTTTTAAGACTTTACGTGATATCTCTGGGGTTTTTTTGGGGGGAAGGGGTGGCAGTGGATTGGTTTTTTTCCTTTTTTTTTTTTTTTTTTTTTTAATAATGTTGCTTACCTCCAGCTGTCTGCAGGCTTGTTTTTTTCCCCTTTGGATTTCAGTTTTTTCTTGGCCAACCCATGGTTTACTTCTTGTGAGAAGGTGTGGTAAAAAGGAAGTATCTAAATCCTGATATATGAGGTTAAACAAGGATTTGTACTCTAATTCCTACAATGGTTTTCTAAAGTCACCTAAAGTTCGCATGTTTCTCTACTTGAAAATTCAATGGCTGTAATGTGAATCAATTCTAGAAAGAAATTCAATATCATAGTGTATTTTGAACTTTCCCTTGCAGCCTTATGATTAGCAGTGTTGATTTTTCTTTCCTCTTTATCTGTGTGCATATGTTTAATCTTATTTCTTGGCTGTTGTGGTAAATAATACCAAATGGTAGGTGGTAACCTCATTGCTCAGACATTAAGTGATGGAAAGGTCTTCAAGTCAAGACTTTACTTTCCCAATAGTTGTCTTTTAATCTTTTTTTATTAACTATTTTGATTTATTTTTTTTATAAACAACCTTTGGTCTTAGATGTGTCTGTCTGACCAGCTGTTTCATTGAAAGGCTGCCGTATAAAATAATAGCTCTAGGGACAACCAGTCCCTGGGAACTGTCAGTTCTCAAGCTCTGAGTAGATGTCTGCCTAGAATGGCCTAGAATTAACTCTCTGGTGCATTCTAGAGAGTAATTTCCTATTCTGTGCTACATTACATGATGTCTTTGAGAGTATCTTTCAAATGGGGACAGAGCTGTACCTGTAAATGCCTTGTGTTTCAAACCTTTTTGGTCATAGGGACAGCTGAGGACCATGGCAAGGGCTCTCCTTCCCTTGCACTCAGAAGCAGCAGCAGAGGCTGCTTGCGCTCACTGTGAATGTCTTGGCTTGACACAGGCACCGATGTTGGTTGCGTATGTGGGACATGGAAGACAGAGCAAACATAAGAGCTGTGCTCAGGGCACAGAAGTTCAGTGGTACAGGAGCAGGCTCTGATCACCCCAAGACAGATACCAGAATAGTACGTCCTCTGAGGCAGTAAGGAACTTCCAGAAGCACTCCTTCCTCTCCCTGCCCTGCCTTTGTAGTTAGTGAAGTGTGTCTTGAGCAGCAGAGGCTGACTCTTCATGTTGATGTGCTTGCTGGGTCCCACTTCTCATGCAATCAAATAATTTACTGCAGGCAGTTCCTAGGGAACTGCTAAGGCCTAGGATTCACTCCAGGGTGCTCCAATCTCAATACTGTGGGGCACTGAATTCAGACATCATTTCAAAACAGGCATTTTGATGTATTGCCTGCAAAGGAATGTATACAAAAGAAACACCCTCACATCATATTGTGCAGTTAAATCTGTGGATTTAGATGCTACAGGAGTCTGAGTTTATGCAGCAAAACTCTATGTTGGACATCTCCAAATGCTACCATGAACTGACATGTTCACTGTTTTCAACTGTGTGAATATTTCTGAAGGGAGGACAAAATCCCTGACCTCTCAGTGATTGTGTCCAGTTCCCAGATTTAGAAACATTCAGCAGTGGGCTGCTTTGTGTATAACCTTGGAAGGGACACTGCAGAAGCAGTCAGAATAATGAGGCAGAGCTTCTTTGGCGATGAATGAGCCTTTGTAGATCATAGAATCATAGAATAGTTTGGATTGGAAGGGACCTTTAAAGGTCATCTAGTCCAACCCCCCTGCCGTGGGCAGGCACATCTTCAACTAGATCAGGTTGCTCAGAGCGCCGTCCAACCTGACCTTGAATGTTTCCAGGGATGGGGCATCTACCACCTCTCTGGGCAACCTGTTCCAGTGTTTCACCACCCTCACTGTAAAAAATTTCTTCCTTATATCTGGTCTAAATCCACCCTCTTTTAGTTTAAAAACATTCCCTCTTGTCCTGTTGCAACAGACCCTGCTAAAAAGTCTGTCCCCATCTTTCTTATAAGCCCCCTTTAAGTACTGAAAGGCCGCAATAAGGTCTCCCCAAAGCCTTCTCTTCTCCAGGCTGAATAACTCCAATTCTCTCAGCCTTTTTTCACAGGAGAGGCGTTCCATCCCCCTGATCATTTTCATGTCCCTGTAGATGTATTACAAGAGGGACTAGACTATCAAATCTGAATCGCTCCTTCCTTGGTATGTTCGTGTATCTGTTTAGGTACCTATACAGGTATACAGCTGTGTGTGTCTATGACCTTGACGACTGCTTTATCCCAAATATCTGCACTGTATTAGCTGTAGAGATATTTAGCTCTAGATAATTACATCAACAACTTTATCTAGTAGTTTACTCTTCTTTATTCCTTATCCTTTAGCTAACATGGCTCCTGTTCCTTTGAAGCAAAGCTTCAAAATTTTTATCGTTACAGTTATCCACAGTTCCTCCACATCTGTGTTGTGATCTTGTTCCTTTGTTACTATTAACTCTGTCTTCTCTGCTAACATACATTAAACAAGGTCTCATACCCTGCCAGCATATGCTGTGTGCAGGAATTTTGACTTACAGGTTTTTTTCCAACAACCCCTCCTTTTTGTGCTCTAATTAGAGATAAATTTCAGAGCACGAAGAAAACAATCTTAAACTAGAGTTTAAGACTAAAAATTAAATAAGATATCTCATTAATAATACCTGTTACTAAATCACATTCCTCATTGTTAATTTGTATACTTAGCCCTTTTTACTTATGTTTCTATCATAAATTGGCTTGCAGATGAGGTCATGATAACCAGAGGGAAAATTTCTTCTAGACTTCAGCAGCCATGAATAATCAATGAAAATATTGCATTAATTTATATTTAAAGATATTTTTTAACTTTCTATTCTGAAATTTTTTTACTTGGTCTGTTATTGTTAGTAGTACATTGAACGTTTCGAGTAAATTGACTGGACCTTGATTAACATATCCCTTTTACATACAGATTCATATTTACATATCAGCTGCTTCTCAGTGATTCAAAGGTTCTGATACTATTTTTCTCTCGCTTCTTCCTGAGTAATTTTTTTCCCCCTCTTAAGTTTGTTTTGGTTTCTTCGGGGGTGTGTGTGTGTGTGTGTATGTTTGGTTTTGGGGTGGTTTTGGGGTTTTGTTGTTTTTTCTTTTGAAACTTGTGTGATTAGGAAAATCAGATACATGTCTTGGAAAGCTTCCTTGGATGATAGATACCTGGGTTATATGATGAAAGAGAATATTTCAGGTAAAAAAGCTTTACGTATTTCAGTGGAAATCTATAGCACATCTAATATTTTCTAAACCAAACAAAAAAATACACAATGTGGGGACTTTAATTGAATAGTTCAGAATGCTACCTTGATACATGGTGAATGAATAAATATAAAGAGTTCTAGGAATAGACCTTCAGGGATTTAGATGCAGAATTTATCTAACATGAAAATATTTCCTGGATCAGAAACAGTTGAAATGGGGGGGAAGAGCAGGGAATTTACATCAAACAGAAATTGTCTAATACACTGATTAAAGAGTAATAGAGATGAAGGATTTTCAATAACTACAACAATAACAAAACCCCATAATTAATACCTGAACCAAATATACTGTGTCGGGATTTTCTGTATTGAAAAAGACCAATAAACTTCTCTTCCCCAGATAGTTTGCTGAAGACAAGGCAAAAGGGTTCCTATCTAAACAATATAGAAAAATTTATACAATGTATTAATGTACAAAGTATTGCACATGATTCTATCACAGGTCAGAGCTATACACCTCTGCTCTTCTTTAAGTGTATTCATTCAATTTTAGAAAATAAAAATGTTTGTTTGGGGTGGGGGAGGGGTGTTTATGTTTTGTTTTCTTAAAAATGAAGGTTCAGAAGAAGAATCATTCTTTGATATTCATTATTGGATTAGCAGCTCTTTGCTTTCAGTGGTTGCAGAATACGTGTTAGGAGGCATGCGTGGAATGTTAAGCTGGACTTTTGGAAAAGAGTTAACATTTTACATACCTTTAAGCATACAGTGCCCTGGGGCAAAGCTAATTTCTTTTATTGGAGAATTTATTCTTGTTAATTTTTAATTATATTACATATTATGTATGCATTTAAAAGCAATTTGTTACTGTCAATTATTAGTCTTGATGGCTATTTCGGTACAGGTAGTAAAATATTTTTAAGAAATTATTCAAAACCTAGAATTAGAAAGGAGAGTTATTGTCTCAGAAAATTATCCTGTCCCACTGTGTTATACTCTCGTTGACTTTTACGAGGTATTATACTGTGAGCATGTTCTTTACCACTGCAGAACTTATCTGCAGACAGCTCAAAGATTGTCTGTACAACTGAATAAAGCAGAATAATGTATGTGTACAGGTTAATTTCTTTTTGTTTGTATGTAAATAGAGCAAAATATTTCAGAAGTGTATATCTGTACTTATTATAATACTCACTATAATATTATATTTATTAAAGAAATCTCAAGTATTTTAAATACACACAATGTCTGGCAGCCTGTGTGTTGCAGGAAGTACTGAGAAAACAGGAAATGTTTAGGAGAACTAGATTAATTCAAGTCTGATCCAGGTAAAAATGAGGACTAGGCTCAGTGACTTAGTCCATGCTTTAATAAATGGGAAACCATAAAACATTATGGTTTTAAAGCATTAGTGCTGGAGTACTGGGTAATTAGAAGAACGAGTTCTACAGAGTAATTTGGTTCCAGACATCTCGGCTCATTGTACAGTATGAATATTAAAAAAAAAAAATCAGGATCATAAATGTATCTGAAGATTGCAATACATATTTTTAGGAACAATGGCTAATTTTTTGAATTAATTCTTAGGCATCCCAATGGATGAAAAATTAATAGACAACACCCAAGGAATGCAACGGTTAAAAAGTAGGTTACGTGATTCTTGAATTCTTAGAGAAAATAGTTGAAGTAGTATGGTCAATAATTTACAATGTTATTGAGGTCCATACTAGAATGACATAACTAGTTTTGATGTCCACAATCAAAAACAATGTCGGAAAAAAGAGAAAAGGATTGGAGAAAACATCGAGAAATCTTTCCTACAATAAGTGTTTTGGCTGATTTAGCTTATTAAGCTGAAGTTTAAGAAGCAATGTTACCTTCACCTGTCATGTACATCACAATACAATCTTTGTTAGACAGAAGTGTCTTTATCCAGGCAAAGACATACATGAATCTGTTCCTTAGAAGACGATACTGGACACATTCAGAAAAAAAAAAGGTGCAAATTTTAATATTACCGTTTAATTTTAATAAATGAATAAAAGCATTTAAAAGGACAACTAACATTCTCAATAACTAGATAAGAGATCATAAATTAAAGTTAAATATTTTTCTCAATATATGTTGTATTTTAGATATACAGACTTGTTGCAAGACATACTGCTTAATGGACCGCATCAGCTAAGACTTTTAAATAGTTCTTTATAGTTCTTCCTTGAAATCCTATGGAATTATTAATCTTGCTCTACCATCCAAGCCTTGATATATTTAGCTTAACATTTTGCTTTTACATACAGCAATGTCATGTATCAACACAGAATGCAAGTATGGAAGACACTGCCAAAATTATTTTGTATTGCAGCTGATGCTATTGAACGTTAAAGGAGGATCTGTTTTGCCCTGGGAAAGTCTAGAGTTTCAGTGTTGTTAATTGACAGAGTGGAGATTTTCAAAGTTGTCTAAAATTTATTGTTGTTCTTAAAGTTATGCCATTAACAGATTTATCTTAGAGAAAAGTAAATTGGCCAAATACCTTAATCCTGTGAAAATTATTTTCACTGTAACATGCTGACATCTAATTGTGTAAAAACAAAACCCAACACAAATATCCAATATTTTTCTTATAGATCACAATAGTTATTAACTCAATTTAAGCATTCAAATTTCTTCTTATCATACTGACATTTAACACATTAAATATGGAGATATCTACTTCAGAGAAATATTTGTTTCCACGTTGTGAAAAGGACATCCCATTCCTAGTCATTAGTTTTCGCAGATTTTCCACAAAATTAAAAGTCATTTACAAGAATATTATTACCTTTGTGGAAGAAGTCTGGATAGTTAATGGAGTTGTTTTCTGAACTAATCAGTTACAGTAATGTCATAGAAGTATTCTTATGTTACTTCAAAATATATTAATATTTACATTTCATTAATGTTTATATTTATTAGAAGATGAAACAGGCAGGTAGATAGATGAATGGATATTAACATCACAAAAATTAATCCTTTTTTTCTTTATTTAGTAACATCACCTAGAAGGAACTGTAATGGAAATTCAGTTCAATCTACCACATCAGCCATTTGCAGATCCTGAGATACAAATTTTAGTCTCCAGTAACTTTTTAAAGGTTAATCAGCAATATGTCTTATAAGTTTTTTTTTTTTTTAATGTACATGGCAGATTTATTTTCTGTTGTTTTCAGTTTACTGTAACTTTTCATAGCAAGTCACTTTGTTCAGAAGAAAATGTTCTTGTACAGTTGTAGATGAAAGATATTAATTAAATATTTTTACATTTAAAATACTAAAACAGTGTGTTTCTAGCAAAGACGTCCAAAATTCTGGAGAGCAAACAGGTTTCATGTATGACTATAGGTTTCCTTCTTCAGACAAGACATCATGAATATGAAAATAGATGCAGACAGAACTGAAGGTTCTGTGCTACTAGTGCTTTTTTTTTTTCCCCCCCCCTCCCTTTTTGTTTTAGGCTAGCTAATAATACAGCCCTATAAAAAGTTTTTTCTGTTTTAAGTAATAGTAGCTTATGATATATAGTGTATTTTTGAAAACTTAAATCATGTTAATGTATAATAAGAATATGAGGAAGTTCCCAATAAAAGATTTTATTGGAAAATGTTAGTTCAATATACTGCATCGGAGGCATTGAGTTGAGATATTTTCCAGTCCATATCTTTTGAACAAAGTACTAACTCAAAGCCTAGACCCTAGAAACACCACATCTCTGTTTTCAATTTTTTTTTTT
>NW_009216234.1:0-266 GCF_000690835.1 Fulmarus glacialis
GCGGGCAAGGACGGCACAGCAGCCTGTTGCCAGAGCCTGGCCCCTCTCCGGATCCCCACTTCCCAGCGGGCAGCCCAGTGCCTGCCGCCCTGCCGGACCTCCATCCCCAGCAGCAGCGGGCCAGGGCAGGGCCATGCCCAGGGGCTCCGGAGGGCCTGCGGGGAGGGAGGGGAGCACCTCTGTCCCTCCCAGCCCAGCCAGCATCCAGCCCTTTCCTCCAGGGAGCGGCAGGGCCTCACATGGCCGTGCTGGCATCCCGCCCCGAG
>NW_009216234.1:742-1247 GCF_000690835.1 Fulmarus glacialis
TGCACCCAGCCCCAGGGGCACCCGCTGGTTTGGCCTGAGCATGCCTGAGGGCTGCGCCTCTGCCTGCTCCCGCGTGGACCGGCTCACAGACCTGTTGGCCAGGCGTTTCTGTCCCTGCCAGTGCCTCCACAGCTGCCCACGGAGCAAGTCCCACACGCTCCCTGCCTCCAGGCACCCAGGAGCTCTCCACTTCTGCTGTGACCCGCTCTCCTCCTGCTGCCCCGCAGGAGCCCAGTTCTCGCTGCGGGACTTGGCCAACACGAGCTCTGCGCTCAGCTTGCCCACCACCCGCACGGTCCTGCACCCTGGCTGCCGCCTTCCTCCTCCCCACCAGACGCAGGGGGGGTTCCACCCGTCCCGCCTCGGCTCCCAGGGCAGCAGCTCCCTCCCCGGGAGCAGATCAGCCCCATCCATCCCTGCCCCGTCTCCAAGGGCAGAGGATCCGATGGCCGTGCCCAGCCAGGCCCCACGCACAGCCCGGCTGACGCGGTGGGAGCCCCGGCAG
>NW_009216235.1:0-27339 GCF_000690835.1 Fulmarus glacialis
TTATATTTTAAATATATATACACACGCATTGCCTACAGGAAAATATAGGCATTTTCCTACTGCCTGATGTAGGCATTAGAGCTCATTTCTGAGCTCTAAAATAAAAGTGACACTGGATTTTAAACATTTTCCCCCATTTTTCCCCTTATTTCTTTAATGAGATGGCTCTGGGTGCACAGCATGCATGAGAAGTCTTTTTCTTACATCTTTTTTTTTCACAGCTTTAGTCCTGATACAACCCAGCAGGAGGAGCAGGAAAAGAGGAGATGATGTTGTATCTGAGCATGAGGATCCAGGACACATACCTCCCTAGGGAAAGAACCTCAGTATTTGGGTCCAATCCTGTTGGTTGACGGTTGGACTCGATGATCTTAGAGGTCTTTTCCAACCTTAATGATTCTATGATTCTGTCTGATTTCTTTTTGCCATCTTTCACGTCTTTGCAGACTTTGAGTTAAACCTGCAGGCTGGCTTGGCGTAGGGGTGCCTCTATTCCTGGAGACACTCCATTTTACACAAAATGCAGTAGCTGTATTTGTATTTTTACAGTAATAGCCGCATGTGCCTAATACCTGCCTGTCTTGACTGTATCATGAACATGGAGCATGCAATGGGTTCTCACACCCTCCTAATGAGTATGCTGTGCCCTGGGTCTCGATAGAGTTTTTAGTGCTTGTGGTTGATATTTTGCAATAGAATAGTTTATAGCTGCTTTAAGAGACCACAACCATAGATGTAAAAGTGTTGAAAAGGAGGAGATTGGTTTCAGATCAAATGGGTCCTTCAAAGTTCTCTAGTTACTGCAGAAATCAGAAATACCATATGGGCTCTCAGAGTGTGTCTCTCTTCTATCCAGCGTAGTTGAGTTTGTTACCTCTTCTAATGAGTTTCTTGCCCTATCCCATGGTTTGTCACTGGCTCTAGGTTTGAAAATCAGTTGTGGCTCTTGAGCGTCTTTAATAAAGAGGGAGGAGAGGAGGAGATGAAGAACTGTGTTGTACTCCGTCACCTGCTGCGTGAGCTTTCTGGGTCCTGAAAGCTTTCGGTCCTGTAGAACACCACCTTATACCTCACAAACTGGATCCAGCCTGGATGGTGCATCTGGCCCATGGGTCCCTCTCCAAAGGGCCCCATGGGCAGCAGACATGGGCTGCGAGCTGGAGGAGCTGGAGGAGCAATGGTCACCCACACTCAGCCACTGGCTTTTCTGAGGATCTGTCTCACCTGTGATTAAGAGACCTGTATTTCCAAGACACAATGGGCTGGGCGGGACTGTGGTGTAGTCTTTGAATGCTTCTCTTGATAAGAAGGCTAGACATCATGTCTTTTGACCCATTTGGGTTGAAAGATTGTATTTTCAATACTGTGTTTTTACTCTGCACTTCCAGGGGCGAGGTTGCCTTCCACACTTCAGTTGTCTCTCCTTCTTTTGCAGATGAAGAAGAAGCTCTGAACTCTATTATGAAGGATTTGGCAGCACTGGGCAAATGTGGGGGGTTGCTGGACAACAACAGGAATAAAAACAGTGTCCACTCCAGCAAACAGGTAAGGCATTGCTTGAGTCCACCCCAAACTCCAGTAGACCAAAGAGGTGGGCATGGTGCTTAGCACGCTGGGAGAACAGAGTTTAAATGTTAGAACTGAAGTTAACAAGTGCTGCAGGAGCTCAGCACATCAGAAATAACATAGTTTTACCGAGGCATAGCTTTAGGACCTCTTTTTGAAGAGCTGAAAAGAAGCTACAGGCATCCCTGTATCACAGGGGAGCAATGGAGGAGCAGAGGAGAAGAGTGATACCCCAAATCATTCACAAATATAACAGTAGAGCCTGCAACTGGTTTTAAATCTCACATCCCACCCCAAGGCACTTCCTTCTCTTGCTTAGCACTGAAAGTAGTAGAACTTGTTACAGGCTATGCAGCTTTAAGATTTGGATTAGTCAAATGTTTTCTATTGACAGCGTTGATGAAATACAATATTTATCATGTGCACTTTTACTTCAGATATTACAAAGACAGACTGCCAACTTTGAGCTGTAGACACCCAGGCTCTTTTGGGAGGAATAATGTCATTCTTATATAAAGTGTTTAAATGTTAATTACTGGTGTTTATCTTTATGCTCCTAAAACCAAACATTTTGGCCCTGTTGCGCATTCAGAGTTGATTTGGTGAGCAAAAACATTGTCCCTTGAGCAATGTCAGAAATTATTTGCTGACATTGATATAATAGCTAAAGTGGATTTAATAGCCTGTTTGCATATGGAACAAATATTATGTGAACACGAAAGTTGTGAAGAAAGAATTCAGTTGTCAAAATAGCAAGAAAAAAAGAAGAAGGGGAAAGAAGAGAGGACCAGGAAGCTGCTGGAGAAGCATGAGAGCAAATCCACTTGGAATTCCACTTCTAGTGCCACGGCTTGGAATAAGCTTGCAATCAACTTTGCAATTGCTGAATGCCTAGCAAGGAAGAAAACAAATTGTCATTTACTGTTGTCATGCCTATTTTAATGGCAGTTTTGCTACTAACAAATAACTCTGGATGCAGAGGGGAAAAGTGTGCACGTAGCATGTCTGTTTTAAAGTGTGTCCTGGCGGTAGCAGCTGTCCAAGTTGAATCACTGGATTTGTGTTCAGCTCATGCTGAAATAAGTCCAAGATGTTTACAAAACTGACCAGAGAAATTCAGAGCTGGCTCTCTGCAGCTGCAGGCGAAGCAGACAATCCAGCACAGCGTTGGATGGCTCTGAGAGTAGCATTTTCTGCAAGTTGATGGGTGGGGACCATACCAAGCCATCTCGGGTTGCTGTCAGGATAGCAAAGCTTTTTAGACTTCTCTTAAATAACAGATTTGTTTTCTCACAATGGGGGAAAATCCCTGCTGTCATTTTTGAAAATGTTGCTGTAAATGCTGCAGATACACAGTTATCCAGATAATTAGTTGAAAATAAGGAAAAAAATAGTTTTCCTTGGCTGAATTCTTATCTACAAAAGTTTCATAAAGTTGACGTCTTGCAATCAAATTCGTATCCACAGCCCATCCACTCTGTATCTTCATTTATTAATCACCAATAGAGTTATGTTGTGCTCTGATATCAGCTTTAGAATTGTTGGTTGCCACTTGCGTTTAATTTTATTATATTAGGAATCAAACTTGCCTTCCCAATTACAACATTGATGCTTGGAAAAACATTGCCTCCTTTATGATTTTTCTTTTTATCCATAAGCGGACCAGCCGTAGCTGCATGCTCATTGTTACTCAGAGCTCTCTGATGGAGGAGACGCAAATAGTCAGCATCCCGCTCTCCTCGCGCATCCGGGGTTGAGGATTCAGACCAACAGGCCCCACGAGATGAAGGGCGTTGGAGTATGTTGAATTGTTGCTTCACTAAATTAGACTAGCTGGAACAAGTCTGGCTCGTGGGACGACGGGAGTCTAGTCTGCGAGGTGGGGAGTGGCCAAAGTAGGTGGAATTAGTGGGGACTTGGTTCATGTTTGCAGCTCAGAAACTTTTAATCAACTTGTTTGGGTCACTTTTAGGTTGTTTTTTTTTTTTTTTCCTTGTTTTTGAGCACAGAAATTGATGGGGGGGAAAAGATTGCTTTAGAAATGCTGTTGTCATGCCTATGATTTGTTGTTCCTTTGGTACTTGGTGTTCCCTTTTTTTTTTTCCTTTTTTATTTTTTTCTGTGCTCAGGTTGGCTGGTTGGACTGAAGGATGCACTGCACGTCTCCCTTCTTGGAGAGGGAGAGTGAGGCATGGGGCATTTACATGCTAAATTTTCCTCTTGGGAATCTCATTGTAGGTGTCTCTTATGAGGCTTTGCAGCAACGTGCTAACATTGAAATACTTGGGTCTGGATGTTCAGTTGTTAGATTAAAAAAAAGTAATCTTTTTTTCCTGTAGAAAAATGCTTTTCTGAGGCATGGGAATCCTTTAGTCAGTGTTCCAAATTTCCACTGAAAAACATTTTAAACAAGAATGTGTTGACTAACTAGCCTGCCGCTTTGTGGCTTGTTTCCCTTGTTTTTTGGTCCACAGAGAAATGCAACCAAAGTGCTATCTCATCCCTGTCTCCTGGAGGGGTTCCTTAGTGCTCTCTTGACAGAAGTTGAAATTTGGAGCCTGCCAGATAGTATTCCTGGTAGGCCGGGGCCACACAAGAAAGTAGTCTGTGGGGGTGTGCGCCACACAATATTTCTTCCCCCAAATATCGACAGTTTTACTTCAGATCATCTTATGAAATGAACGTCCTTTGGCAAATTGCATAAAAATCTTTCTTTTTTTAGTTTGCTTTCCTTACCAATGAGTTTAAGACTAATGCTGAGTTTCTGGATGTCTAATGCCTCATGGTAGAACAAGCTGGAAATGAGAACAGCAATACTTGATGCACAGTGCAGATGAGTTTCCTCCCTTAGATTGCCCAGGCAGCTGGCAGCAGATGTGATGGCTGAGCTTGAATCTCCCGAGTCCTGGTTAGATGTGTCAGTCACTACGTTACACTGCCTTTCTGCCTTCTGAGAAAACAGGGTAGAGGGATAGAGATGGCACCCTTTTCCTTTTGCGTGCAAGTTACAATCTTTAAAATGGAGCCATTCTTTGGGAACAGAGGGATCATCCTGACATCATTCCTAGTGCATCCTCTGCACTGTTATTCCTCCATTATTCCTTTTATCACTCTATTATTCCTCATGCATCCTCTGGTGTGGCTGGAAGGAGTCCTTTCAGGCAGTCTCCTGGACTGAACAGACAAAGGAGTTTGTTTATAGCAGTGGCTCTGAAGAGGGGAAGGAGGAAACAGCAGAATAAAGATCTGCATTGTGATCACTAAGGAAAAAGATGAGTGGGATAAGAAAGGAAACCACAAAAAATTAGAAATCCCAAACAAAAGCATGGAGGAGAAAGGAGCAATTATATTAACATTTATTTTGCATCTGTCTATTTATGTGCACATCCATTTATTTATATAAATAGCGCTTGGCAACTCGCAGTATGAAGATGGTTGTCAGTGCTGCGCTTCGTCTAATGACAGGGCATTGGTGTGGGCTTCTATCACAGCTGATGACAGCTAGCAATTCCTCTGCCATGTTAATTTTGATTGCAAGTTCTCCCATGGCAATAAAGTCCAATACTTGCGGGGAATGTGTTCCCATGCACAACAAATGTCAGACTGACCTAAACGTTGTTCTTTTAGTAAATCACCTCTGGACATTCTTTTCTTTGGCAAGATGGATGCAGGACAAGGCTTGCTTATAACTAGAATAAAATACAGCTCATGTTCTAGGGCTCTCTGTTTGTAGGTCTTCAAGCAGCCTAGAAGGAGTTTGGCTTTATCACCTCTGTTTTACCGTTGGGGAATATGAGGGTCCATAAATATCACCTTGAAGATGGGAGTCTCTATGAGGAGATCTGCAGGGATTGCCCCACCTGGGGGGCAGAAGCAAGGGACCAAGAGGGCAGCAGCACCGGTTGGGAAAGGCTTGGCTGGAGATGGCAAAGGCAGTGGAGTCCCAAGGATTTGGGGAAGAGGCTTTCCCTTGTCTGTGTGTGGAGCTGACTTGGGTGCTAAGAGGGTAATACCAAGGAGAAATCCAGCTGGAAAAAAAGCTATTTCCTGCCAGGTAGGTGGTTTGGATAAACATTTTGAAGCCTGTGATTTCTGCTGCTGTATAAACCAAATATACCTATAACAGGGAGCAATGAACCCTCTAGACATCATCTTTCCACGGGCCTCTTAGCTGCTCATGTGCTGGGCTTGCTTTTTCAGAGGAAAAGAGCTGTAAGGATGCAGGGGGACCAAGATATTTCATAGCTTCCACCCCCCGAGAGGAGAAGGGGGCAATGCCGGACAAACCCCTTTCTGTCTGATTACTGAATAACCCGAAGCGCGTGGGGGTTCTGTGCAGATAATTCCTAATGACGCGGATTAGTCATCTCCTATTGCGGTTTAGGGACGTGGTCCAGCTGTCTGGCTTGTAACGAACGTCCCGTTGCTAAAAGCAGGGGCGAGCACAGGACTAATGCAAACAACGTGCACGTCGGGGAGGTGCAGAAGTCCCCTCGGCCTGGCCCTGTGGTGCTGATTTCTCTTGGCCGAAGCCAGAAGTTGAGGAGAAATCCCACCGCTTTGTGGCTTTGTACAAAGGAGTAACTAGAGCACTCATGCTTGAACAGCACACCGCTCAGCAGGGTTTTCCCATTGTTTCATAATCCAACAAGTAGAAAATGAGAGAAGTGAATATAATCCCTCAGCTTACCCTCCAGCATGCAGAAATGGGTCTCCTTCATTGCCCCTGTTTTTCCCCAGGGGGGAAACTAAGGCAAAGTAAGTGTCCAAGGTCTCATGGGTGGGTAAGAGCAAAGCTGGAAGCAGCCCCTCTTGGTGCAGTGCTGAAGGGAAGGGAGGGCCCCTTACAATGATTTTTCCTGCCTTTCTTGACCTCAGAAGGGTTAATGCTGGAGTTGGAGGCTTTGTCCCAGGTGGTTTGTGAGGCAACCATGGATTTGGATGGAAGGAGTGATCCAAAGGCCCTGTCCCTGTGGTGTCTCAGCATGGGCGAAGCCGTCCTCTGGTTAGGTTTGACAAGAGCAGCTTTAAAAGCAAGCCACAGAGGTGGAGTCCGACCAGAATGCTGTTTCTGACGGTGGCTGAATTTGGGAGGAGGAGAGGACATGATGGGGGGTGTCTTTGAACTTGGCGCTCATCCGGGATTTTACAGCGTGGCAGTCTTAGGTGCTTCAGCTCTCAGTGCCACACTAGCGCACAGGCAGACGTGGAGGTGCGGGGCTGTCTCCTCTGCTGGGTCCCTGCCTGCGGTCGGTGGCATCGAGGCGATGCAGCAAGGGTGTCCCTGCGCCATCGGTCACCCTTCTCCACGGTCATGGTATTGCTCAGCTTGGACTCATGCTCCTGATCTGATGGACCCTCTGGGTGTTCAGCAGCTGAGGGTGCTCAGCACCTCCTGTTCCTCCAAAGCCACTTCCATTTTAGGCCTAACCGCATGTTTTCCTGCTCTCCGTGTGTGCTTTTATTATAAACAGCAGCCAGCTCTTCAGGGATCTCTGTATAAGATCATGATTCACCTCGTTTGGAAACACTTTTTCCATTTTTTTCCAACGTTTCCCTTAATCTAAACCAGCGTGCAGGACTGCTTGCTCCAGCTCCGGGGGCCGAGCTTGGCCGAGCCCTCCGGGGTGCATGGTCCCCAGCCAAGCGCCTCGCGGGCAGGAGCGGTTGCCCCCTCTGCCCCCCCCGATTCCCGTCAGCACTTCCTCTGAAGCTCGGCAGTTGCGGTCTTTTCTCTTCGTGAAATTAGAAGTTTTGAGGAAGGAGCTAAAAATACCTCAAGGAAAGCCTGGAAAGATGGTGATGGGTTTGTGGCCACTGCGGTGGCTTTGCTTTTTCCTTGCGGATGGCAAGAAAGGGTAAAATACCATTTGTTAGCGGGGCTGGAGGAAATGCCGGTACAAGTATCTCGCAGAAGAAATTATTCCAGAAACGAAGGGAATTACTGTGGTATTTCCTGTCAGGGTTGTCGCTTATTTTGTTTGTGTCGCAGCAGGGCCTACAGGCGCCAGCCGAGACACGGGCTCCTCCGTGCCCCATGTTGTACGGAAACGCACGTGAAGAGGGAAAGTTACTCAGTACATAGAACCTAGGAGACGAAACATCTAAATTTTGTCCTTGACTCTGCCACTCTGCTTCACAGAATGAATCACAGAATGGTTTGGGTTGGAAGGACCTTTAAAGATCATCTCGTGCAACCCCCCTGCCGTGGGCGGGGACACCTTCCACTAGATCAGGTTGCTCAAAGCCCCATCCAACCTGACCTTGAACACTGCCAGTGATGGAGCATCCACAACTTCTCTGGGCAACCTGTTCCAGTGTTTCACCATAAACTTCATCATAAAAAATTTATTCTTTATATCCAACCTAAACCTAGCCTTTTGCAGTTTAAAACTGTTGCCCCTTGTCCTGTCACTACAGGACCTGGTACAAAGTGTCTCTCCATCTTATAAAGCCCCCTTTATATATTGAAAAGCTGCGTTAAGGTCTCCCTGGAGCCTTCTCTTCCCCAGACTGGGCTTCTTCTTCACACCTTTAGGCAAAGCACCTCGTGCATTCATGCCTAAGTTTCCTCTGCTTGTTCCATTATCTGTCTCAGCTTTCACAGTGCTCCATGAAACCGTTGCTCAAATCCTCTGCCAGAGCTCAGTGTTTAAGGGTGGTGCCTTGCGGCATGGCCTTACCCCTCTCCTCCACCGTATTTAACACACGCCCTTCTTGGATGTCTCAGCTTGTTCTCCTACACCAACTAATGACTTCTTGATTCTGGGGAGAACAAGGCTGCCATTAACCTCATTTGACATCTGATGGCAGGGAGGGTAAATAGAACAACTTGGATTGTGCAAGGAGGAGTCACTGTTGTCTTCATTCCTCACAAAATTGCAAAAATGAGTAGGACCCAGCAGCCTCCACCACCTGCACCTCTTCCACGACCTGCCCTCTTCCACAACCTGCCCTCGAGCATTTGCGTGTTGTGTTGAGGTCCTTACGGAGAAGATGCTGATCCTGCCTTCCCCTCGATTGTGCATTTGAGATGCTGGGTGCAGACTTGCGTGAGATTTTGCTCCAGCGCTTGGCAGTGCCCCAGATTCCCTGTGTAATCTCAAACCAGTTGCTCCAAACCAGATTTCCATGGGTGTAAAAAATCACAGCCTGCTCCGGCATTTAGGAAGTGTTTTGCATCCCACTTGGGACTTCCTCGTGCTTTGGGCACTGCCCACTTTTTTTTTTTTTTAAAGGAAAAAAGTATTTGTTGCTGATAGTGGTGATGAATTCAGCTTTAGCTGTGCGTCAAAAACATGAGCAAGCCAAGGGAAGACTGCAAAATAAAACTGTAACCAACTTCTCAGACTATAGATAAATATTTATTTATTCCTCTTCCAAATGCTTGCAAGCTTAAGGTCTCGGTTTCTTTGAGGGAGGCAAGAGGTTAGTGGTTTTTATATCAGAAAAAAAAAAAATATCTAATTAACAAATGAAGTGGGTTTTCATTCCCCTATTGCAGCCAGTGTGTTGTTTGCTCTGCTCAGCAGCAGAGCGGAGCAGTGTGGGGCAGCTGGCTTACTTCTGTTGGCTTCGGGCCATAGCACATCAGCCCTGTTGTTGATGTAGAAGAAAAGGATGCAGCAGGGTCGTGGCTCTTCTTTTTTTTTTTTTTTTTTTTTCTGTTTTTCCCCTTTTCTTCTCTCTCTGGAGGTTTATACGAGTGTTTTGACATTTTCCAGCCACAAGCTGTTTTTCAAAACTTATTTGTCTGCAAAATTTGTGTTGCTCAGCATAAACAGGCAGCGCGTGCTATGTCCCGGCTCGGTGCAGTGTTCGGGTCTGCGCTGAAAGTGAAACCTGTGTTTTGAAAGGTTTCCTGCAGCAAGGCCGGAGCTTTTCCCTTGAGCTTTTCCCTTTACACGTCCTGCTCCTTTGTAAGGAGAAATCTCAAAAGTTCCTTACTTTTTTTTCTCTTACTTTAAAGAAGGGCTTTGCGGAGCTACATGCAGTGAACCCACACCGGCTGATTTACTGCCAGCATCCAGGAGGGATGAACCAGCTAGGCCCTGTTCAGAGAGGCACGTGCAAATAAAAATTGGCGTAAAAGAGCCCATATCTTTTTTCTTTTCCAACAGAGATAATCCAAGGTGGTAATCCCACCCGTATTTGCCTGTCTCTCTAGAATGATTTGGACTTTCAACGTTAGGTTAGTTATGGTCATCTCTTCTCCTTTTGAATTTCGGACTGTTTTAGAGATAGTTTGGTATTTTTATGGGTTGGGTCTGGTTCTAGAAGCAAACCTGGAATTTGTCCAGACATTGTGGGTCTGGAGAACTGGCTGCAGACACCGAGGTGATGTCAGTGCCTGTTTAGCACAGGCCTGTAACACTGCTGGAGTGCCCCATTTGGTGACTGTCCTGGCACTGGTTCTTCGCAGTCTTTCTGGAAACACAGAAAATGCCACGAGCAGACATAAAAAGGATGCGTTTCGGATGATCCAACATGTTTACCCTGAATCTGCTGGCGTTTTTTAAGCTTTTCAACTGAATCACCTCCAGTCTTGACTTCCTGAACTTCGATGGGTGTTTGCAGAACTCAAGGAGCTGTCAGTTTAAAAATAAACATAAGGACACCCGTCCACCTCATTTTCCTCATTAGAGACAAAGCTCTTTCACTGTGGCTCTGCTTTCCCTCTGAGAGGATGGAAAGTGTGCCTTCACGCGCTGGCAATCCAAGGTTAGAGATAAGGCCCTTGCTCAGGAAGGGCTGTCACCCACCCATTCGGGGATTATCCCTGTGAGATGCAGGCGGTGCAGGACCGAGCCCTCCCTGGTGTTACACCTCGGAGGGAGGTGGCGAGTACTTTTTTCTCCATGGGAAGAAAACCACTATTTGAGGAGGCTTGTGTGCACTAGCAGGGGCAGAGCCCTCGTTAACTGGGGTGACTAAACTTGGTCTGGGAAGTAAAGAGGGTTTTGATCTGCCTTGGAGACCACCGGAAAGTCCTGGCATGAGCCAAGGGATGCTAGAGGGATGCTTGGCTCAGGCTTGGTCTGAGAAGCTGAATGAATGAAAAGGCTCCTTGTGGTCTCGATCGCTGCTAAATATGCACAAATAGAGGATGGGAGAAGTGGCTTTTGCTAGTCCCTCCACTGCACAGTCTACCCATGACTCTGCTGGCTCTTCTTTGGGCAAATTTAATTATTTCTCTTGAGGTGAGCAACAGGTCAGTTCAGGGTGGGCGTTTGCTGTGTAAAGTGTAGTGATGCCTGATATACTTTGCATTTTGTATGTCCTAAGAAAATAACAGCCACCCCACCACCACCCCAGCACTGTCGGCTTTTAAAATCCAAGACTATGTCTCCACTTCCATTATAGTGTGCGTGCTTTTACTTCTTATTTCTTTGCCCCAAGTATTCCTGTGTTCTATTTAACATCCTCTGAGCTTTGCGTTTTGGGTTTCCAACAGAAAAATACTGGGATAAAACCATGGGAAGCGCTGAAGATGGACAGACATCACACACTTAACATGTTTGCCTCTTCGATAATAGTGCCTTGTTCCCAGCTGAGTTCAGAGCGTTCAAAATTTTCCACTTTTATTAATGCATTTTGTTGAAACTGACAGATACACAGAGGAGTGAATGTCCTCTTGTCTACAGAGGATCTTATTTTTTGACAAGCACATTTATCAGCAATGTGGAGTTTCCCTAAAGTCCTTGAGTCCATCAGGCAGCTTGGCCCTAAATAGACCAGATGCCCACTGGAGTTAGGGGAGTCTCCCTGAGAACTGCAATCAGCTTTGGATCTGCGTGTCAATCTGGGATGCAGTTTGGGACCTAACCATTTTCTGCTTTCCCTTTCAGCAGCGAAATGTCAGGATCAAGTTTGAATATGAAGGAGAGAAAAGGTGTGTACCCAACCCAGTCCCCCACATGTACAGGGACAAATCACCCTTTTCACCCAATGTCATCCTACTGACTTCAGCCAGCTGCAGATGAGCTCACAGCAGGATTTGTTCCCCTAAAATCAACTACAATTTTATATGCAAAAGCTTTGCCTTGTCATCCTGTTTGCCGCAAGTACCTCCTGGGATTTGCACACAGGCAAAGTGGTTCCAAGCTGGAAGTCATTAAATGCCTCTTACCAGGGGCATAGGGTGCATGCTTGGATCCTTTTCTCTTTTTAGTTCTTGAGCCCTGCTGAAACACAGCTGATGCCCTTTGATTAGCAGCCTATGACACTTACTTAAGATAACCAGATTTTGGGCACGAGTCCCATAAAAATAGAGCTGGGAGTTAAAGCTTGCCTGCCCTTCCCTGCTTGACATTTCCATGGAATCACCTCTGCTTGGTGCTTGGTGACTGTGGCAGGGCAGGACACAGGGCTGGAAACTCGCAGGCTGATGGTCCAAGTTGCATGTTAAAGCCAAAGAAAATTTAAGTAATGTTACCATAGGGCTAGACTGTACCTGCTGATATGTACCTATAGAGCTGCATGTGATGGTACAGGAGAGTCACAGGATGCCAAACTGCATTATTCTCCTACCTATTCAGAGTCACTTGCTGAAAATGTAGATGATAAATCACTGACCAGTGCCTGACCCTGGGTCTTCTCCAGTGAAGGGCTGCTGGACTCTCTTCTTTTCCACCTATACTTCACAGTAGGGGGAGAGCAGAAGAGCTGCACTAGGATTTTTGGTAGATATCCTTGCAGGGTAGAGCAAGTCTCCTCTTGGGCATAGCAGATGAGCAGCATTTCTATGACTGTAAAAGCAAGGAGCAAGCTTTATGCTTTGTGATGGAAGAATACAGGTCCTTTCTTCTGAATTGTCAGTCTAATCCCAAATTCCAGTATGCTTCTACTAAATTGAGACTATTGTTGTATTTGTTTGTGTATACAGGATTATCCAGTTTCCAAGACCAGTCAAATTCAAAGAAGTGGTGCAGAAGGTCACGGATGCTTTTGGACAGACGATGGACTTAGTCTGTGTGAACAATGAGGTACTCTTCTTATTGCTAATGGAGAGTTTTAGGATGCCTGGTGCGCACTTCAGAATTGAGCAGTGGTTTGTTCTTAAGGCCCTAATTTAGTGTTGTACATGGATGTAAAGAAAAATAATCTTATTTTGTGGTTCCCAGCTAGTAAGCAATACAAGAGCTGTTGTCCGGGCACAGCTCAGTTCGAGTCTCAGACTCCAAGCCAGACTTTCCCCTTCTCAAAATTATTTCAATTAATGGTGACACAGGAGCATTGTCTTTCCCCCAGAACAAAAAATCCCCCTAACTCAAACAGGGGGAGGAATTAAGTAACTGAGATGAAGGAGTCATTGTCAGTTCAGTTACACAGTCAGCAGCAGTAGATGTTTTCCCATTATCGCCCTTGGGGCAATTAGACCGACTTTCAGAGTGTATCTGGCTGGTGAGAGTGCACACAGGGCAGAGAGGAGAGCAGCTGAGACCAAACGGCTTTCCGGAGAGCCACTGAAGTGACTGTAGGCTACTGCATGTTTGGTTTGGATGTGAAGCCTTTCTGTCTTGGGGGCATTTGCAGGAGCATGGTGAAGTCCAGAGCACGAGTGACAGTGCTGCTAACACAGCTTACTTTTATCCATCACTGACTTTGTTTCACCCCGAAACCCCAGAACCACGTGCATGTTCCTGTGGTTAGGTCTGCAGTGAAATGTGCGTCACTGTAGGTTCCTCTAGCAGGTCCTGTGGCCACGTGCAGGCAGCCAAGAAACCCTCCCTCTGTGACCCTTGCATTTTAAGGCTTGAAGACCTTTCTACTCCAACCTTCTTCATAACATAGGCCACTGTCGTTTTCCAACTTTTTCTTTGAGCCCAGCACCGTGTCTGAAAGGAGCGTGATGATGCGGGCCTTTACCTAGAAGGGGGCAATCCTTGGCATCTGTTTTGGTGTGCTTAGTGTTTTCTTGTGAGGCATCTTGCCATGAACTGGGCAGGCAGCTGGAGCCACTGGACTCTTAAGGTGGGTTTGGGTTTGGGAAGAAGGAGAAGGCCAGATGACAAATAGATAGGCTTTTAAACACCAATTCTGATGGTTTTAGATCTGTCCTGACAGCTTGTTTGTTCAAGTATTAATTGCAAATGACTAACAGCCTTTCATTAAAGTATGAATGGAGAGGGAGGTCATGAAGAGAGCTTTCTTGCCTTTTTTTTTTCTTTTCTTTTTTTTTCTTCCTTCTGTTTCAGTGCAGATTTGATCCACAAAAAGGTTGCTATTCTTTTATAATAGGTACCTCATGATACCAAAGTGTCCACTGGGATTTGGCTTTGAATGCGGTCAGGTTTCTAATCTTGGGCATTCTCTGACAGCCCTCCCGGGAAAAGCCTGCCATTGAATTCTCCAGGAATGACTCATTTCATTCCAGGTTTCTTTCCACTGGAAGAGGAATTTTTTCCAGCAATAGCAAATAATGCATTTTATTCCATGTTAGAGACTGTCTTCCTGGCTATGTGCACAGCACATAGCAGGATCATAAGCAGGCCTTTGGGTAGCCCTAACTTCTTAGGGTTGAGAAGGACCTTCAGTATTTTGGTTTTTTACGCATAAAAATTCCTCTTTGTGAGAACCCACACCTTTGGGAAGAGGCCTGAGCAGTAGTAATTCAGGGTTATTATTGTGGAAACACTATAAACAGAAAAAAGTAACCTTCGGGGAGATAGCCTACATGTCCACATGGTGACACCCCAGCATCTGGCTCCTAGCATGTTCTGCGTCAGGTTTTTGAGCCTCATGACTGCAAGTCTCAGAGGTAGCCTGACCGCAGACTCATTACAATTAATGTTTTACCCTTTCTTCGTGCTCAGAGGGAACTGTGCAGTAATTCTTTGTTGCCATCAGATGTTTCTCTTGCAGTAGCACCTTGTAGATCAGAATTACACTGAGGTCAACAGGCCCCTACAAAAGCTCACTAAAAGCTCACTCCTGGTGAAGCAGGAGTCCTGAAGCCAAGATCAGCGAGATGAGCATGCCACTTGGGTGGAGCAGGGGCATGCATGAATCACATCCTGGTGGGACCATGGAATCAACAGGCTTGGGCTGGTATAGATAAGAGCGGGGCCTGGCCGTGGGTGTACTGCATGGGGCATGTCTGCACATTAGTACTAGGCTGGACTCATCTTTCTGATGAGCGGGACAGCAAAATCTGGCCTGGCCATGGACAGCATGGTGTGGTGTTTCTTAGACAGTTGGCTGTGTTATGGATTGAGAGACTGGCAAATGCTCTGTCTGAATTTGATGGGTTCGCACTGCTCAACAGCTGCTCCAGGTGTGACTAAGCATTACCTTGTTGTTTGTCCCATCTCCATCACCAACTGACCTTGGGCAGAACACTGAACCTCGGTGTGCCACCAGTTCTCTTCTGACCTCCCCTTGCTTGTCTCCTCTGAGGCTGTCCCTCAGCATCATTTTGGAAGGTTAGGGAGAGCTAAAGCCTAGGGAAGTGGTGGAAGCTCTGTTACGGGGGGGAGGAGGGGTGTTTAAAAGCATATTTAACAAACATTTGTCGAGAATTGTTGATGCCAGTTGGTCCTGCATTGGGCAGGAAGATGAACTAATTGACCTCTCAGATTTTTCCCCAACCCTGTTTCCTACTATTCTTTGGCTTTCTGCAGTGTCTTACGGAGTGAGGTCTAGCAATACTCTTGTAGTCGGTGAAAAGTGACCCTTTGCACTCACTTTCTTAGACTGCAGTGAATTGACTACCAAGTCCCATACTAAAACATTAGGCTCCAGGGGAGTATACTATTTAAAAGCACAAAGAAAATCTAATAAGCTCTATTTAGTGGAACTTCTGTGTGGGTAAACTTTGCTGTTCATCATGGCTGCTCACTCTGTAGACGGGATAAACCCAGTTACTGGAAATGCACCCTGGCAATTACTTCCGTGGTTCTGCGTCTATATTTAGTTTCGTGCCTAGTAGATACCTGTTCCTGATATCTGTATGTGCCACAGTCTGGAAGCCAAATGGAGCAAAACTTACTTGCCAGATGTGGGTAATAGGTAAAGCCAAGTTAAATACTGGCTCCAGTCCTTTTTACAGGAGGGCAATTTCTGCCTGATGTTTTTGGCTCCTCTGAAGCAGGCATGCAAACGTGTTAATGTTGTGATATTGGAGTGAGATGGAGTGACCTGCAGAACATTCTGTTCAAAGCAGCAGCTGAGGGACTGCAGCTCTGAGCACTTGTGAGGAGCTCAGTAAAAGGATGGGTGAGCAGTGGGACTATACTTACAGATCAGAGTCAAATTCTGCTTGGTGGTGAAACGAAGGGGAGCAGCTCTCTCTTCTGTTTGGGTGAACATAGGAGAGAAGGTTTTTCTGCTTCATGCACCTATGGAGCCCTTGTGAACTTCAAGAGGATTAAGCAGTGCACCGAGAGAATATCCCTTAAGCTCTGCTGCTTAAGGAAGCAGACTGTGAGGACAGCTGCACAGCATTTGGGAGACTTATTCAATACCATCTTTGTCTGGTATCTGCTGTGACCACGGGTGATTAATTCAGATCCCAAAGTTTAACCATGAACCATGGTCTAACCATTTACTCCATTGACCTACTGAAAGCCCTGAATAGTTGATATCTACCTGGTGAGTACTTTCCTTTCATTTATGTCCAAGCCCTGTTCCAGAAGGGGAACTGTTTCCAGCCTTGCTTGTGAGGCCCAGACCAGACAAGAGTGGTGTTAGTGTTCTCTGTAAACCCCCCAGCTGGTTAGGTCCCTTGCTTGGGAGGTAAGGGACATCTTCCTGAACTCTTCCTCATCTGGTGGTTGAGAATTCAAGTCCCTACAGCCTGTAAGGGTATCCTGGGGTGAGGCTTTCTCAAGAGCTCCTCTCGGAATCTTTTTCCTACACACAAATAACTAAGTAGTTTTCAGACAAAGGGTGCACAGCCAGATTATCCCTCTTCCTGGGAAATGTGCTAAATGCTTTGCTCTAGAGTCTTTTTTTCTGTCTTTTTGTAGAAATTTCTCAACCACGTTTGCATACCTTATACCAGACGAGCACTCCTAGCTCAACCTGAAGTTCATTGCTTAAATATCTTTTGAGAACTGACCTTGTCTTTCCTCAACAATTACCACTAGTTCCAGCAATTACACCTGGCAGCTTCCTTTTCTCACCTGTTAATCCCATTTCTGGATATCTAACTCTCCCATGCAAGCTATAGGGGTCCTGGGTATCTAATTTGGGACTGTAAACTCTACAGAATAGCAGGTTGCATTAAACTTAGCTATTGCAGTGCCTCTTTGCAGACCTGGCTTTTAGTATCCCGAAGCTGGGTGCTAAAGGTAGGTATCAACTCAGGACCACCTGCTATCCACAGCTGTGGGAGCTTGGTTTTCTTGGTTAAGCCTGATGTTTATCATGTGAAATAGGTGGCCTGCATATGGCTTGGTTCCCTGTCTGCAAAATGGGGACAAAAGATAACCTACCTATCACACAGGAGAGGACAAACTCAATCCACACCTTGAAGTGCTCACACTGTAGAAATAGCAGCCACATGGACATCTAAGATGGAGCTTGGCGGGCTCAGGCTGTGGTCCTTGGGTGGAGGAGGTGACTGTAGCAGTTTCCCAAGGTGAAACCTCATCTCTGTTGGGTAAACTTTGGGCCCACAGCCTTCCCTTGACCTGGTCATTCCCAAAGTCACAGTGCACACAGTCTGAGGTGTATTTATGTATGGGACAACAGCCAAACCCTTGGCAACACCCTGAGATCAAAAAGGTAGACACAGGCAGTTTTTGAGTGTCGTCTTCTGGAGCGGTTGATCTGAGGTGTGTTTGCTGTGGCTGGTGGCATGAACCCTGATCACCCAGAGGGCTGAGCAGCCTTTCAGGAGTGCTGGGCAGCTGTGGCTCCCAGTAAGACCAGTGAGAGCCTACTGGGAGCTGTGGCTACTCGCTCCCTTCGGTAGGTGGAACTGCTGTGTACTTTGGCACAGGCATAAGTATAACGTGCTGTGTTGGCTGGATTCAGTGTCAGTGCCCGAGGCAACCTACAGAGGCTGAGGACTGGTTTTTGTGAGATTAGGCAGAATGCTCCTGGATGAGGGGCAAAAAGTTCTGGTTTTAATCTTAGCTCAGGGCAGCTGAAGGCCACAGAGCCCCTGTGAAGTGCAGCTGTGTTAGGCATTGGAAGCTTTGCAGGCTATCTGCAGGATGTGGTACACCACAGAGCAATATCAGGAGGTTCAAATTCCCTCTGGAGATATGAGGGCAATAGTCTGCCACTTACCAGGAAAACATCAGGACCTTTAGCTGCCTGATAGACACTGCACTGTGTAGCTCTCTGTTCTATTTACCTTATAAAGAGCAGAAGTTGAATTTGTCCTGCTGGGAGTCAAAGAAGTGGTTCTTGGAGGCAGAGCAATGCACACCTTCCACATCAAAAGGGAAAAGACTCTTATTTGTGAGACGTTCCCTGATTTCACCTGATGCCCAAACACTGGGGAGACTGTGTCAGTGCAGAGGAACACTGGTTGCAGCAGTAGGGAAGGCCACTGAGTATCTGCCAGAGTAAATCCTCGGGTGTAGCTCACTGCTTTCTTGGAGCACCATTGCATCACCATCTTCCCAGGAAGAAACCCAGGAAGAATGGGGCTGTTTTGGGGTTGGGTAGCAGCAGGTCCTGCCTACAAACTCCAAGATCAGAGCAGCCCCAGAATAGCAGGCAGCAAGCCTAAGGTTTCATCTCAGCCCTCTCCTCTTCCCGCTAGCTGAATTGGTGATGTGACCTTTAAGCTCTCTCCTTGCAGATGTTTTTTGTTGTGATTTTTTGCATCTGTTCCTTGGTAGATGAGAACTTGGAAGAAAACGTTAGAGCTCAGCAAGCTGGAGGGCATGGGGGCTCTGTTTTCCATCCGCTTTCTCGGGTTCCTCCCTCGTCCCCCGATTCCCAAGCTGCTCACTGCAAGGATCTGGCTTCCTCTGTTTACCAAAAAGTGTGACGCTGCCGTGCTCCGGTGTTTGTTCAATGCTTTCCAGCTCTTGATCCCGCTGAAATCCCAGGAAGATTTGGACAAAGCGATGGAACAGTTGGAGCTGAGCCCTTCCCTGAAGAGCCTGCGAATCCTCGTGAGTGCTCCAAAGAAAGCGAATGTGAGCCCTTCACCTTCTCTGCTCTTTTGTGTCTGGAGTGAGATGTCTTGTTATTGTGTTGGGGAGTGGAAATGAGTCTCCTGACGGTGCAGAGCAGAGGGCAAGCTGGTCATGAGGGGGGTCAGCCCTGCTCTGGCTCAGCTGCTCGGAAATCCTCCTGTGGTGGCAGCCAGAGACTGAGCTGAGCTCCCTCTAGCTCCTTCTACAACCTGTGAAGGGTTAAATACCGTACTGGTCCTCAAACAAGGTTAAACACCAAGAGAACCCCTTGTGCTTTCTGCCTAGGGATGCTGTCAACATTCTTCTGTAGCCTCTCCTCCATATACAGGATGATGCCCTGGCCCTTGCCATGCTGGGTGGCAGTGTGGGGACCGTTCCCTCCATGTGGTGCTGGAGTACTAAAGGCCACAGGGAGCGAACTGGAGAATCCTTCAGTCTCATGCAGGACTGTCTTTTTTCCCATTATTTATTTATTTGTTTTTCCTGAGCTCAGTGGTTTTGCAGTTAAGCCTGTTAGCTTGACCTCGCGTGCACAGAGTGTTGCCAAAGCACATGTCGTGCTGCCCCAAGCACAGGCTGTAAAGCAAGGGATTTACAGATGTTGCAACTCTGTTTCTTCCTTATATTTCCTAGAAGTACCGGGGAGACTGGGAGTCTTGAAACTCATAGTGCTTGTCCTCATGCTACTGCTGGTGCTCGCAGCTCCTGGAACTTCTCTGCTCCTTTTGAGAGGCTCTCAAACGGTGCAGGGACCAGAGTCCCAGGGGAAAACTGAGCCATCAGTTGGACTTTCCTAAATCCTGGGCAGAAATGGGGTGATCTGCCCTAGCAACTGCAGGAACATTGCAGTATTGCAAGTCAGCTACTAAGAGCAGGACAGCCAGGTAGATTCATGCATACCTTTGAGAGTAGGTCCAACTCTTCCTGAAGCGTGTAACCATGCAAAAACATTCGGCTCCAAAGTCACGCATAGAATTATCACAAAATCACAGTGCATTGTAGCATGTTAACTTAGTAAGACTTGGCCGCTACCATTTAAGTTACCAGCTGGATTGTCATTTCCTTGCTTTCCCCCTTATCTTCCCTAGCAGAGCGTGATCCTCCGCTCTGTTCCTCTGCTCTGTTACAGAGGAACCCCTGCAGTGCCTAGGCTGCCACTGAAGTCTAGGGAGCGTGGAGGAGAGGCTCTGATTTTGGGACTGCAAACTTGGGTTCAGGGCAGGAATCAATCTCTGTATCTATCTGGAAATAATGCCAGTGTGGGAACGGTCTTTTATGTCAAATACCTGTATTTATCATTATCAAATGGAGCTCAATCTTATCTTATTAGAGTATTTTAACAACAGATGTGAATTGTTTGTGAATGATTTCTGGATCACCCTAGATTACATGCATGTCTTTTTTTTTTTTTTTGGTTCTTGGGTAGTATGGTCGTGGGGAGCCAAATACAAGGTTTCACATGGTGTGTCTGCAAGGGCTCTGGCAGAGTCTGATCATTTCCTTTGTCTGATTACCAGCTCCTCCAACCAAACAACAGTAAACAGCACGAAATGAGGATCTCCAGATCCATGGGTGATATCATGGGATCCCTGTACAAGGACTCCGAGAGGACGCGGAAGTATTCAACAGGTCAGTGAAATGCAACGCTCTTCAGGGTGGTTTGTGCTATTACAAGCTGACCACCATCGCCTTTCTATTTCCTGTCACAACTCTGTAGCTGCTACAGTCTGGACGGCCACCCTGATGTCTCCCACCAGTAGCTCAGTGCAGTTGCTGCTTATCCTCAGCCTGAGGAATAGACTCTGCAAACTGCACAGGTCGGATGAGGTTGTGCTGAGCAGAGAGTCGCGTTGGGCATGAAAATTAAGAAGAGCAGGGGATCTGAGGTGTAATTTGAGGGGGGAAATGCAGTGGTAAAAATCTCCAGTGAATTTGATGCTACTGAGCTTCACCAAAGTGAAGAGTAAGGATCTATAGAAAGCCAAGGCTTTTTGAGACCTTGACATACTTATTCCTTTAACCATCTGCTGTTGTTCTCTCGGCGTCTTTCCCCCTTCCCCTGTTAGCAGAATAATGTAGCTGAATGGGCTTGGGTTCCTTAGCTCCTGAGCTGGGACCAGGTTCACCGCATAAGGACCAAATATGTTTCTCTGAGCCACCAATCTGTTCTCGTTGGTGAAATGAAGTCTGTGGTAGTTGCTTTTGTGGTTTCTCAGGAGAATGGATGTGCGCAGTGTTTTGCAGTGTTCATATTTCAGATGAAGGGGAGCATCCCTTTCCTTCGGAGGTGCTGGGAGTAGGTACCTGCAGCCTCTGAAGCCGGGCTGGCAAACGCCTAGTCTCTTCTTGCAGCCCCGCAGGGGCTGGAGTTTGTTCATAGCCTTGTGTGGTCTTTCCTTTCGTTTTCTGTGCTTGAGTTTATGCTTTTCTTGCTTTCTAAAATACTCTGAACTTTTTGAAATGACAAGTACTCTTGATAAGCTGTCTGTAGGACCTTCTGTGTGAAGAACCTTGTAGGATTTTGTAGAGAGCAGTGTGTCTTGTTCAGAACTGGTAAAGCTGCCCATAGGACTGTATAGCAGGGGTATAATTACAACCTATAGGCAGGATCAATGATCTTGAAATACAATGACTATTCTCTGCTGCATCTATGGGTGCTGGTTACAGGGTAATTCCTACAGATCCCTATTGTTTTCATACAATTATTTGACAACTGTAGAAACAACAAAATCAGAGGCCTTGAATAAAGTATGATCCTGCAGTACAAATATACATGAAGATATGCTTCATCCTCCAAAGATCCTCTGTACTTATATGGCAGTAAACACTTTGAAACTCTTTGTGCAATAAAGAGTATTTTTCTCAAAGGATTTGTCCTTCCTTTTTCTCATAGCCTGTGCTGCCTTGATAACATATCCTGTGGTTTGCTGCATCTCAGACAATGATATGTAGGAAATGTTCTTCTAGGGTAGGTCCAATATAGCCCCTTGTGCAGCCATGCCCAACTCTTACTGAAGCTAAGGGTGGGTGGTACATGTGCAAGAGCTCTCTTTGGACTTGTTGTTTGGATATGCCAGGGATGTCTTTTTCTATTGTGGCTTTTTTTCTAGCTCACACAGCTCTTGAGAGTTTGCCTAGAGTCTGGCAGAGTCACTACATGATTCTGAAGGAAATGCACACGCAAATACGTGGTAAGGCACAGAGCCTCAGCAGAAACTGTGCTTGAGCAAAACATCTCTGCTGCTCTTTTTTGGCACTTGTTAAGCTGCTAATGTAAGCCAGCGAAGAGCTGTGGCACTGGGAGCTGTCACTGATGTGTGAACCAAGCATGATGGGCAGAATTGATCCCATGTGTAGCTGTGCTAGCGAGAAGATTAGTTCTGGCAAAGTTAGACTTTCCTGCTAGCTTTTATGCCATGCTTTGTCCTTTTCTTACTGTTTTGGAGCTGCTGTAGTACCAAGAGAGTCTCTGACCAGGTCCCTGCTGACTGTGAGGTGTCCCTGCCTTGAAGAGCATCCTGTAGATAAGACAAGGCAGACAAAGGAAGAGACATCAGCTCTGCAAGGGTGTGAACCTGAGGTACAGATGGGTTTTGAGGGAATGCCTGAATAGCAGAGTGGAGGAATGGGTATAACATGCTGGTTTAATGTAGATAATGGAGGAGGAGGACTGGGCAGCAGAGTGTGCTAACGTTGGGATCTTCAGGAGAGTCTGCATGCCGATTACTAATGCACCAAAACCAGTGTCCTCTGCGCTGTTATATAGTTAGGTAGCAAAGGTAACCAGCCCGTGTTACAGTCATCCTTCTGTTTTTTTCCATGCGGACCATCAGTCTTGCTTTTAGTTTGAAAAGAGGTTGCAGCAAACCCTCTGCATGGTAACAGCACACCAGACCTCTCTTTGGAGTGGTCAGGGGTCTGTATGAAGCTACCACAGCCCTGCTTAGGAGGTGTTCGCAATCTAGCAGATTCAGTTTTTTGACTGGGTCAGAACTGGGTAATCTAGCAGCTGGGTAGAAACTCCAGTGAGCTGAAAGGGAGAGCAGTGTTTCAAATGGAGCATAAAACTGAAAGTCAGGCAATAGACAGACAGAGATGATCCTGTGTTGTGGTTCCCTGAACTGGGGATTTCACTGAACTTGGTGGATAGTCAAAAGGCAGCCTAGGAGGCTGGGATTTCTGTAGAAGAAACTATTCTTCACTTGCAGTTGCAAGGTATTTCACAGTGTTTGCTTCTGCTGTCATCGAAGTGGTTGCTGTCAAGAGAGGCTCTTAACTCAATTCAGCTTTTCTCTTGAAACCACATTTAAAAGGAGATTTAAAGTGACTTTATAAAAAAGGTGATTCAGGGTCATGTTCTCAGTGTTTCTGAGATGCCTCATGTTTTTCTGCTGACTCTGCCATGTTAGCAGCAGCAAAAAATAATAAAACTGCATGTTGTTGGCACAAGTACATTGGAAGAGGGGTAGATGTTCTGGGCAAGATTTGGCTATTTTTGCTTCTGCCGGACAGAAAATATCTTCACTCCATGTCCTTGAAAAACCTTATGCAAAGTCAATATTTTCTTTTTTTTCCCATAAACTTTTTCAGTGGAAATCCCCACCCCCCTTTTTTTTTGGGGGGGGAGTGGAAAATGTTCTAGTCTCTTAGTGACCAGCATCTGCAAATGTTCAGCTGAGTGCCAGGAAACTTTGGCTAAAATCTATTCGGGTTCTGGATTTTCAGATACGTGAGGGTTGTTTTTGTTTACTTTGAGGAAATATATGTTTCAAAATTATTCAAGAGCCCCATTCCAGGATCACCATTTCAGTGGAAACATTTGCCAAAAGCTTTATTTTTTTTATTCTTTTTTTTTTTTTTCCACGGTGGCAAACCAGGCTGCTGAGCCGTGGCATCATGTGCCTGCCAGCCCTCTCCAGACCAGGAGTGAATGCTGGCTGGGTCCGTGCTGTCAAATATGGACCAGCCATGGGAACAGCAGGACTTTCGCCTCGAAGAAGTGCCACCGCAGTGATGGTACGCAGGTTTTCATGGATGCCTGGACACGTGTGCAGCAGCATCTAACCCCTGCTATCACGCTGGGAGGATTTGGATGCAGATCTCCAGAGAGAGACGGTACAAAGACTTTGCTGGTGCACAGGCTGGCCAGATGACTCTGAGAAACAAAGGCCTGTGCCGTTAAATTCACAGGGCCAGGACACAAACACTCGTTGGCCATTCGTGAGGTTGCTTAATCATTAGCACATTCCCTGGCCAACCCTGTACCAATGACAGTGCCCGGGTACAAATGAGGGTAGCACGGGCTAGGGACCTGCTGCAGGAGTTGTTGGCATGGATAAGACCCCCTCTGTTTTGAGAAGAGGAGTAGAATTTGGCTGTGTGCATCATACCAGCTGCTTTAGGGCTAGAAAATGGGCTCTGTTCTGCTTATTAGTACAGAAGTACCCTAAAGTTTGCCTTAAATCAAGATGTAGGAATCCATCCTCAGAGGATCAGCACGGAGACGAGGAAAACTTGTAGGGGTCCCACTGGAAAAGAAGAAATCGCGGGAGATTTGGTCCATCTGCTCACACCTCCCCTCGGCAGTCACAGAGTGAGAAATTCCCTGCAGGTTTCTCTCTTTTTGGAGACTGCGTCCTGAGGCCCATGTTTCTGCCAGGGCTCAGAGGAACGGCACATCTTGACGTCATGTCCTTCGTTCGGCTCTGCGGTGATGTCATCCTAGGGCTGGGCTCTCCGTGGCTGCAGCTGTGAGTGTAGGTGGCTGCCAACAAACCCTCCCCAGCTCTGACTTTTAAGGGGCTTCTCTTCTCCATCGGGACCCCTGCTTGATGCCAATTGGTGATGGATGAAGTTTTGGGAAGGACCTGCCAGGGCAGGGAAAGGGTGAAGCCAGGGAACGCAGAGGGAAGCAAAGCCTGGGACAGGGGAGCTGGCTGTACGTGCAGCACCACAAACTCTGCGCCTACTGCATGAAAGAGACTTCTTAAATAAAAATAACAGAAGGGAACATGAAAGACCCCAGCAGATGCCAACAGTGACTATAAGTCTCTGTGCTGGCCTGGTTCACCCTGCTCAGGACATGCTGTGCTCTAGTTTCAATTATATGGCTTTACATTAGTGCATGTAACATGGAGCAGGAATCCCTTCCCAAAACACCTTGCTCCAAAGGGTAACTGAGGTCAGATGCTCAACTGGTGCCAATCTGCAGAGTTCCTCTGAGTTCAGGAATCCTGAATAGAGCTGCTGAGATCCAGCCAGCATTCGGCTTAAAGAAGTGCCTCAGAGCCTGCCCCATCCCCACTGGGATGACCCCAGGAGGACAGTCCCTTGGGGTCTCCTCTCTGCCTGGTGCTGCTGCTGTTTCCTGAGTATTAGGTCAAGTGTGAACAGCGTCCGTGATGCGTCAAACAGGCACATCTGGGCTTGTCTGTCCGTTTCTTCCTCTGCCTCTGGGTGGGTAAAGCAGCGTTATCTAATATATCCAATATACCTTCTGTTGCCCCCACTATGAATTAAGCCTGCCATTGAGTACCAGAGTTGCTCTCTCTTCCTGACCCCTGTTTTTCCATTCCCCCCCCACCAGCAGCACTGAGATTGCCTGAGGTTTTGTTAACAGGGCAGGAGCGGGGGAATCAACCTCCCCCGGCTCCGGGGCTCTGCTCCCACCACCTCCCCGTGTTCCTCCTGGCCAGATGGGCATGCATGGATGCGAACAAGTGCTCCTGGAGGTGTGAAGCTGCATAAATTACTTAGAGCAGCTCTTCTACCCGAACAGCCTGGCTGAAACGGATCTGGTTCAATCCAGCAGTTTCCAGGCGTGCAAAAGCCTGAGCGTTTTGTTTAACTTCCTTGCCTGCTGGGAAATGGCTAGTGTCTTATCCCCTTTTACAGTTTTTGGCAGGAAATGTGACTCTGGAAAGTCAAACACAACCGACCTGATGACTGGGAGTAGTTGTTACAGGCAAAGGCTTAATGTGAGATCACGCAAAGTCTTTATGCTTGTGATAAATCTCATTTAACTCCCTGGGTTCAAAATCAAACAGGGCATGTACAGCTCTTTGTAAAATCCAAGTTGAAGACTTCCTGGGCAGTGGGTGGGTTGTTGTAGCGAGAGATCCCAGCACTGCACGAGCAGACCCACACCTCTTAGTAGCAGTAGCAAACTGCGCAAATAAAAAAATGCTCAAGAGAGCTCAGATACAGCAGGTACACCATGTCAAATCCTCTAGCAGCTTTTTGGAGCAAGAGCCACCCTAATGTCTTTATGCAGCACTCTGGATTCACATCTGCTAAGCAAATGAGGGGATGATAATGCAGTGATTTATCCAGGGTGCCCAAACTGTTAAATGGTTAAACATTTGTTTATTTATCTTCAAAGAGAGGATGCTGTACTTCCCAACTGGTTTTGTTTTTAGGGCTGGTGGAAAGCCAGTTCATTACGAGCGCCGCAGCACTCGAGAAATTCTCTCCCCCTGATCTTGGCGTTACTTCAGTTGGGCTTTTTTTGCTGTGTTCTTATCCTGCAGGAAATCTGTGAAGGAGAAAATAGGAAGAAGAAAAAAAAGTAACTCAAAGCCATATGACTTTCATTTTTACAATCTGAACAAGGAGCCTGGAGGGAGATGTACCGTGGGACAGAGATACCTATATATTTGGTATAAATCCAGCAAGCCTGATTTAGTGATCTTTAATGCTGGTGTGACACTGTTAACGTTAGCAGCTCCTGATGCGTATCAGCTTAAGTGAAAGGTGGGGACTTGGACTTGAAGTGTTGACCACACTGATGGATTTATGCCAGAGATCAATCTGGCACAGTAACTGTGATGCAAAGTAGCAGCAGAAGAGGCAGAAGTGTTGTGTTGATTGATCAGTGTTGACTTTTCATGATGGGATAGGCCCCTTCCTAGTACCTTTCTCTTGCAATATTGTGCTATGCCTAGGCATGTTGTTACCATGACTTTGGCCTCTTGGTAGAGGGATCTGCTTGGTAGAGTACCATGGGATAAAGCCCTGGAGGGAAGAGGGGCCCAAGAAAGCTGGTTAATATTCAATGATCACCTCGTCCAAGCTCAGGAGCGATGCATCCCAACAAAGAGGAAGTCAGGTAAAAACGCCAGGAGGCCTGGATGGATCAACAAGGAGCTCCTGGACAAACTCAAACACAAGAAGGAAGCCTACAGAGGGTGGAAACAAGGACAGGTAGCCTGGGAGGAATACAGAGAAATTGTCTGAGCGGCCAGGGATCAGGTCAGGAAAGCTAAAGCCCTGATAGAATTAAATCTGGCCAGGGACGTCAAGGGCAACAAGAAAAGCTTCTATAGGTACGTTGGTGATAAAAGGAAGACTAGAGAAAATGTGGTCCCTCTCCGGAAGGAATCGGGAGATCTGGTTACCCAGGATATGGAGAAGGCTGAGGTACTCAATTACTTTTTTGCCTCAGTCTTCACTGGCAAGTGCTCGAGCCTCACTGCCCAAGTCGCAGAACGCAAAGGCAGGGACTGGGAGAATGAAGAGCTGCCCACTGTAGGAGAAGATCAGGTTCGAGACCATCTAAGGAACCTGAAGGTGCACAAGTCCATGGGACCTGATGAGATCAACCTGCGGGTCCTGAGGGAACTGGTGGATGAAGTTGCTAAGCCACTATTGATCCTATTTGCGAAGTCGTTGC
>NW_009216235.1:27385-44247 GCF_000690835.1 Fulmarus glacialis
AAAAAAGGAAGACCTGGGAAAATACAGGCCAGTCAGTCTCATCTCTGTGCCCAGCAAGATCATGGAGCAGATCCTCCTGGTAAGGATGGTGAGGCACTGGAACAGGTTGCCCAGAGAAGTCGTGGATGCCCCCTTCCTGGAAGTGTTCAAGGCCAGGTTGGATGGGGCTTTGAGCAACCTGGTCTAGTGGAAGGGGTTCCTGCCCATGTCAGGGGGGCTGGAACTAGATGATCTTTAAGGTCTCTCCCAACCCAAACCATTCTATGATTCAAATGGTAGCGACGAGCCAAAAATCTGGCAAGAGTGCTGCAAAAGTGGGTAAGAAGTGTAAGGAAGCACATCTCCTTGTAGTTTCTAACTCTTCAAGGATGTGTGTTTTTTAGAAGTCTGCTTAAAAACAAGTTGTTGTGTTGGTGTGAAGGCTCACATTGCACAATACCAACTGGTTAGAGCTCCAGCACGGAGCAGTACGGACCTCCGTCAGCAGTTCCTTGCCATGAAGTGATGACAGCCCAGGGATGGAGGGGAGGGACTGCAGAAAGACAAGCGGAGCCAAGCCTGTGCATCTGGGCCAAGTGACAGCAACGCTCCCTAAATCTTGAAAAGGCACAAGGAGTCAGTTAGGATGGATTTGGGGGAATAATGGGGAGGAATGGGCTGTCAACATAAAGAAGTTGTGGAGTTCTCTCCCAGGTGCAAAATAAAAACCCCCTTTGCTAAACAGGCCTGGCGGGGTGCCTGCGAAAGCCTTGGTCCCTGTGCTAAGGTGCGCATGATGCTCTGCAAAGCCCCAGGGGTTTCCAGGTGGCTCTGCCTGGTGTGGAGGCTCTGCCAGCTGCAGAGTGGGGAGACAACCCTCCCTTGGCAGGAGATGGGACGAGCTGATCCCTGTGATTCTTGGATTTGAGGGCTAGTTTTCCTTCCTCTTTACTTTCCTATAGGGAAGGGGGAGAGAAGAGGGGTATTTGCGTGCAAATTGTTTTCCATATAAGAAGTGTTTAAGTGATGTTGCACCGAGTTCACCCAGGCTGTTTCCCAGATGGCTGAACGAGGCAGTGATGTGATCCAGGGAGGAAATGCCCAGAGGTCAAAGAGGGGAGGTGGGTTTGGATTTTGCATTTTGCTTTGATTGTATTGCAACAAAACTCTGGAGGCCTTTTCTTTTTGGTGTCAACAGAGCACCTGAATACAGTGCACAGCTCTTAGGATCCAGGGTAGGTTGAAGGCCAAGTCTGCTAGATGTTGTGTGGCCCCACAGTAACAAACTGTCCCTGTTGCAAAAGCTTTGTAGGATGCCTGTAAGCAGTATTGCATCTCTAGCTCCTCCATTCCCTTCCACACAAGTTCAAACCCAGCAGTGTCTCCAGGAGGTTCTGTGATCACTGGAACAGTGTCTCTGGAAGGACTTGGATGTGGCAAGTCCTCTCCTTGACCCATGCCTTTCCCGTGTCCTAGGCTCTCTGCACACTGGCCGGAGCTCTCCGCCCCCAGGGAGCGTTCCCGAAGAGCAGCAGCAGATTGCTCGCCAGGGATCGTATACCAGCATCAACAGCGAGGGCGAGTTCATCCCTGAGACCATGGACCAGAACGTAAGTGGGGCCGCTGCGTGTGGGTTAAGCCGGGACAGCATCAGGCACGAGGGAGGCTGCGCTGTGAGTGCCGTTCCCACCATTAAATCCCCAGTGGGCCCTGCGCACGGCGCTCAGGCTAGATTTTTCCAAGAATGGGTGCCCCCAGGTTTGACATGCTCAGGAAACAGCAGGCCCGACGTCCAGGAACCCTAAAAGCCAGCTGTAGCGGTGATGGCAATGTGCTCAGGCACCTCAGGTAGCTCTGGAGGAGCATAGATCTGGCATGCCCTCGTGCCCGCAGCCTTCCCAGATCCTGGAGTGTGCCAGGCAACCGATTGCCTGTGATTGCAACAGCCTGGGGATGTCAGCAGCTCTTGTTGTTTCCTCTGTGCTGTTTCTGCCTGAGCTCCAGCTACAGTTCTTGGCTCTGCCTGTAGCGTCTCTCTGTGGTTTTGTCTCTCTGTCCCTCCCCCATATATATATTTTTTCCTCTCTTAATAAGGAGTTTGTATATTCCAATTACCTCAGTAATAAAAGAGCAGCTAGTTCTTTAGCACAGTGATGAGCAGTACCTCTTCCTCCAGTCAATGTCCCCCCATGATGGGGGACACTCTGGAGTGTCGAGGGAGCAGCTTCCACCTCCCTCTCCATTTGCATCTCTGCTCAAGCTATAGCTCCGAAGAGCTTAGTATAGGTGCTGTGAAGCCAGCTGGGCTAGCTGGGCACACAGTTCATTCTTGCAAAGCTCTTGGAAGGGCAGGACCAAGATCTACACTTTGCAGGAGGGACATGGAGGGACATCCGGAAGGCACTAAGCTCACTCCAGCACACTGCTGTGACGGCCCCCAAGGATCTTGCCTAGGGACATGTGCATTTCCTACACTCAAATAGCACCCACTAGCTCTGCTTTTGTGTGCAGGCTGTGCCAGTGTTTCCATGGCAAAGTTGTGTTTTCAACGGTTTATTATACAGCCATTAATAAAATAAGAAGTCACTCCGGGTGAGTCTTGGCAGCGTCAGAGTGCAGATGTATCTTGTGCTCCTTGCAGCCAAATGTTGGCTTTCTATTGTTTTCACATGCCTTCCAAACACATTTGGTAGGATTAAGACAAATTGTGTGTGCGTGCAGGGGGAGGGTCCGCATGAGCTCCCTCTTGGGTGTAAATCAGCGCAGCTCCACTGGCTTTTAATGGAGCTCCGTTAGTGCTAGCTGAGCCTGCTCCTGATGAAGGTTCCCAGATGCTCTCCTCGCTTTTCCCCAGCATCACACTGTGGGTGGCCTGCTGCCCTTCTCTGGTGAGTTAAATACAGGAAAAAGGGGATTTGGGAATGGTTTGGTTTTTTCCTCTTCTCATTGAACAGCCATGCTTTTCCCCATGTGGGCTTTGTCCTCAGCATGTCCTCATGCTGCAGCTTCCATATGTGCCTCGTGGAAAACCACTTACAAGCTAGTTCATGCTGCCTTTTGGGGGATGCCCCTGTGCCAGCCTGTGATATAACTGCATTCTTTACCTTGAGACCAGCTTGACAGATGGACAGAGGTTGAGTATGGAGCCTGCCTGGATTCCCAATTCTATGCTTTCGAGAAATGAGCCCATTTCAGCATTATGTTAACTGCTGGGAGAGACCTGGCATGGCTGGCAGAGGTGGGGAGTGGGGTCTAGCGGGGGTCTTGCTCCTCTTTGGCTGGTGCACTTTGAAGGATGAGGATTTGGCATAAAAACTGGGAAGCAGAGAAAAATCTCACTTTCCAATTGGGACTGTCCTGTGAAAACAATGTGAGCTGTTATGACAACCGGTTGAGGAGGTCTAACGCAGGAACAGCACATGGAAAGGGAGGCTGTCCCCGTACACGGGGAAGGAGGAGCGACGTGGGTCTGGGAGCCAGCGAAGGGTGACTCCACATGGTGTTTAACCCTCGTTGCTCAGCTTTCCTGGGAACGAGCTGGGCTTGGGGCTGGCTATGGAGTAGGGGGTAGCAAGCATCCACAATGGGCCTGCAGCCAGGAGGAAGCATCGTACCGACCGCAGCACAGCGTGGTCCTGAGCAAGTTCTGCTCCGCGTAGAAGCGCACACAGCCCCACTCAATACAAAACCTCTATTGTTACTAACCGGCTATAAATAACCCCTTCCAGTACAATGTCTCATCCAGGAAGCAACACAAATGCAGCTTTTGACTTACTGAGCTAGTGAGAGCCAAACCAGTTCCTCTAGCCAAAGGCTGTGATGATGCTTCAGTTATCACCAGAGAGGAAGGCTGGTCTTGTCTGCCAGGGCAGCTTGGGGAATTCAGGAGTCCAGGGCTGCGATCCTGGCTGTGGTGCACAATATCCACTCGGCCTTGGGCACATCATTTGTGTCCTGATATTTCCTCCCCCCACAAATACTTCGAGCACTTTGAATCTCATTGACTTCTGAGCATGGTTTGAACATCAGGGTGCTAATTATCTTTGCCTCGGTTTCCCTACTAGCAAATAGCAGTTAGAAAGAACAATAATCCAGAGAGGGCATCATAAATGGATTTCCACTGGGAAGAAAACTTTTGTTAGATTGGATCTCATCTCTACTGGGGCTGGCATCAGCTGGTGTAAATCAGCCGCCTTCAGTGGAGCCTTGTTGACCCTGCAGAGATCTGCTAGTACTGGAGCTTGAAGAGCTACAGTGCGTGGTTTTATTGCTTTCCCTTTTCTTTCACTGTCAGATGCTTGAAGCTTTCATCAGCCCCGATGAGTCGCTGTCTGGGAGCTGCCAGTCGCTGGACAGATCTGTGGACAGGTGAGTCATGCATGTCACCATGTTCACAAGCTGAAATGCAGCCTCTGCTCCATAGCGGGAGAGGAGTGGGGTCAGTGGCATCCCCTGAGGTTCCTGTTGGAATGAGGATGCACCTGAGAAAAACAAATTTATCCTGAATGCTAAAAACCAGATCATAGCACAGACATCTGTGCAATGGCATGATTTGAATTGCAGTAATCTGAGCTGGACAAAGTAGATGGGGATATGCGGACAGCCTGGCTTTGTGTGCCCAGGTTTTCTGCTTTGGTCAGATCCCTTTCCTATCCCTCTGGCTTTGTACAGTCACCAGGTCAATACTCCGTTAGCCTCTCCATGCCTCCTCCTCCCTGGGCATGCTGTCTGCTCTCCATTGACCGCTTGTAAATTTGGCAGCCCCTGTGCACTGCTAGCAGCCACAGATGTGTCAGTCAAGGTGCTGAGGACACCAGACGAGCAACAACTAAGTTTAGCTTCCCAGCAGGAAGCAACTAGGACATGTTGTACTAACACAGGCTGCAGTTCAATAGTTGGTGCGGCTGGTTGGTCCAAGCTCAAATGTGCACAGCAACGTACATTTGCTGCTGTGCACGATAGGCTGTGTATGAGACATAGTGTCCTTTTGGGAAGCAATATATCTTTTTTTCCATCTGCATCAAAGATTTTCTTTTTTTTTCCCCCGTTGCTTTTGCTGTACAGCATCAAGGCTGTGTTCCGGCAGGTCTGCGTTGTGTTGATTTGATTGTGTAGCGTGCTTCGGGTTTGCAGCTCTGTGCGCTTTGGATCTGTCTCAGCATCAAGGTCCATTTCCTTTTTGTGGCTTTTAATAATTTCCTGTGATGTATTTGCTCATTGTTACAGCTGTATCGAAGCTGGATTCCTTGTGCTCCCAGCCTCAATGCTGCAGCTTCGCTTTTGCATAGACTTTGCTAGGAAGAACAACAGAAGGAGCACAGCCCGGTTATAACGCTTTATTGTGAACCAAGAGAAGAGTGTTAGGCATGTTTGCAGGAGGGTAGTACGGCTTGGTTTCACATACAAAGAAGCAGGCAGCTGTGTTCAGTCATGGGGTCTAGGAGCTGGAAAAGGCACGAGGAGGGCTATATTCTTCAAAGGCAGAAAGAGGAGTAAGTATGACTATTCCTGCAAAGATTTAGCTGAGCCGTTGCTGCCAAGTGCTTGAGATGGCATGAGCCTCCAGAGGGCAGAGCTAGTCACCAGGCCTCGTGACCAGTCTGATGCTAAGAAATAACACCACAAATTCCTCTTCACCGTAGCAAACATGTTGTGATCAGCTTTAACATAAGTAGATTTCAGAGCACTTTACAAAGCAGATTTCTACTACTATGCCCATTTTGTTAAAAGGGAGAGTGGAAGAGCAACCTGTCCAGATCACCCTGTTGGCCCTTGCAGAGGCTGGGGTGAAGCTAGGATTGCTGAGATCCTCTTGCAGTGCTTTATCATCCCCTCAATGTCATTTAAAGACCTTGGGCCTTGAAGCAAACCCTCACCCTTCCCTCCTGGTCTCCTGGGAGGGTGTGTGTGCCCGGTGGTGGTACGGACCCTCCTGTGTGAGGAAGGTGGGGGATGATGTTGCAGAGAAGGGAAGACCCGCTTGAGTCAAGCGTCACTGAAGGACTCCAGTGTGTACATCTGCAGCAACTAAGCCATGTTCACAGAAAGCAGAGTTGCGTGGTTGAACACTTGACGTTGAAGGAAGAGCAATTTGCAACCCTCCTTCTGTGCCATCTTGTGCATAGGTGTCATGGTGTGATCTTTGGCTGCTTCATTTCAGCCTGGTGACTGGGAGTTTTCTGCAGCATCCCTTTTGTTTGCCACAGGAACAAGCTGTGATCCAGCAAAAAGCAGTCTTCATTCTTGTGCAGGTTGAGGATGGGAGCTCAGTTGGGTAGACAGGGCTGATCGGTGATCAGTGCTTCTTGCGGTATAGCCTGTGCTTTCTGCGTGTAATCACTTCCTAATTCATTCCACAGCCTTTCTGATATAATAAAGTGTATCACCTTTTTTTTTTTCATCCCTTTGCAGCCCTCCCTTTACCCAAACCCCTGTTCCTGGAAGGAAGAGCCATCCCAAAGACAGTCTTGATTGCATGGGTAAGCACTCTTGGAGGTTTGTATTTGCTTAGAAGTATAAAAAGCATGTTATAAAGAAACTGGATAAAGGCTATTAGAGGGGTGGCACTGCGTGAAAAGTAATTAAAAACAATCAAGCAAACCAGCTCCATTGCTTAGGTTACACTGCAGAATGACCCTGCAATGATCAAACATGAATGTTCTCTAAAATCAAAAGACCCGGAGCATCAAACACAGTCAGGGCTGCTCTTGTCATCTTTAACCCTTCTTGGCTCTGCAGCAATAGTGGTAGCACTGAAGAACCTTTGGGCCTGGTTTGGGAATCAGTTTACAACAACAGCAGTCCAAACTGGGTAGCAAGGGCCCTGAAGTAAAAGGATGCAAGCAAGTAAAGCTGTTGAAAGATCAGAGATGAGCTCTGTGTTGGAAGAAGCTGCTGAGGTGGCCTTGCTCTTGTATTTGGAGACAACTGGGAGGTGCTGAGAAGCTGTAAACAGCCTTGTGGCATCACCTTTTGTCTCTGTTAGTACCCATGAGTTGCACTTTCACAATCCCGACTTCCTACATAGCAAAATCTGAGTCCCAAACTCTCCAGGGAGTTACACCTTTTCCACTTGCATTAATAATAATCTGTAATACTGCAAATGCTGTTAGAGAAAGTGTATTGGTAACTTGCAAGGATCATAGGTTACTGCTTAATCACTTATAAACGTCCAGCTGGTTAAATCATGGAAACTCTGTAATATTGTAATGACTTTCACTATTAAAAATGAACAAATGGCAGTCAGCCTGTAGCATGATAACTCATTTCTGGCCTGAGGCAGGATTTCTAGATTGAAATGTAGACATGAAGCTGCAGTCAGTCCATGTCGCTGAAGGTTTTAATACATCCCTAGTGGTAGGGGAGGCATTTTTCTTTGAGACACCACTCGGCATCGTCGCTCACACGTGGCTTGCTGAGAACCTCTTGACCTGTCCTTGTTGCTTTTCTTGCTGACCATATTTCAGCCATTATGCGCTCCTCTTGCGCACTGCTGTAATGGGGAAATCATGCTGAAGCGTGGCTGAGGCCGGGAATGGTCTCCAAGGAGCGGCTGCTGGCCCCAGGCTAAGACAAACAAACAATCAGAACGGACTGTGTCATTAGAGTTGGATGGAGGAAAAACAGGAGGTGAAAGATGGGGGGGAAATGACAGATATTTTAATCTCAAGTTATTCAGTGCTACCAGCAATGGCTTCCTGTGCTGTGTTTTTTTATTAAAAAAATATGTCCTTATCTCACATGTCCATCCATCTCTCTCATAATCTCGTGTCTAATCTAAACTCTGATGGTCTTTAATCCCTTCTGTATCTTCTAGCATTTAACAAAGTAAATATAAAAGTTTGGAGCTCTGGGGGTATAAATTGGTCTCTGGCTTTCAGAGGTCAGGAGCCGCATCTGAGAAGAAAGAGGGGAGGGATTGTCCCGTGTTAGCCAAGTGCTGGATTTTTGCATTTCCCTCGAAATAGCTGATATCAGACCAGAGGTTTTGGAGTAGGTGGATCTGGGCCTGACCTTGCCTGGAGGTTCTGTTTCCACACTAGTTTTTGTATTTTCCATGTGCAAATGAGATGTTTAGTGCCCTGTCTTGGAAACCAGGCATGGTCTATGTTCATCCCCTGCCTTGTATTTGAACAGTGTGGGCCATAAAGTCAGCAGTTAAACCTCTTTGCTTTTAGAGGGATCAAGACTAGTGTGTCTAACCCTTATTTTCCACTATGGAGTATGTGACTGTGGACAAATTTCAGAGTAAGCCTTGGGGAATGTATGGTCGTGTAAATGAACAGCATGTCACCTCGTTCTTGCCTGTAATTTTGCGTGAAGACCAGAACACTTTCCCATAAGAAACACTCTGGGCATTTGATACTGAGCTGATGTCAGAAACGGGTCTCTTCTTCCTTCCTGTCAGATTTCGACATCCCATTCTGCGAGAGGTTTGGGAAAGGTGGGACCTTCCCGAGGCAGTACCACCTCTCCCAAAGTCGCAAGGACTACAGTGATGGTAAGAAAATGATGGAGGGCCTGGGAGGGAGGTGCTCGGTCCAGGATCTCGGTGGCTTGTGACAGTGCCTAGGACTGGAGAGACTTGGGAGGGAGAATTTTCTAATAAAAGGAGAAGAACCAAGTAATTTGGGATTCACTTGTGTTCCCTGAAGAGCATGCTCTGTGAGACCTCACGGGTCAGCTCTTGGGAAGTGCTGAGCATCTACAGCATGTATGACAGTCAGTGCTCAGCTCCTCCTCTGCTTATACCTAGTGTTTTAACTTAGCCACATGGATGGGTAGCATTTCTCATCCCTGGCGATACCAACCTTTGTGCTCCCCTAAATTGCTTGTTTTTGAGGATGCTGGTTTGTGACCTTTGCAGTAGGTTTCTCACAGAGCTGTACGAAATCCCCGAGCAATTTCAGGGTAGCAGTATCTGTTCACGTCTCTGTTTTAAGCTGGTGAGCTCTGAGCTTTGGGGACCACTCCATCACCTCGTTGCAGCTCCTTCTTTCGCTGTGTGAGACTGCAAGTGGTGGGAGGCAAAACTGAATAAGGATCAAATTCCCTTGGAAAAAAAATACTAAGAACATGCAGACAGCATATTGAGCCTTCCAGAATGAACTTCTCTCTCACTGACACCACCCTTGTGCAAGCAGTTATCATGAGCTCTGGCATTGCTTGTGTGGTCATTTGTATTGTGGTCTTACGGGATGACAGGGATAATTTGCAGTGTAAATCCCTGCCTGTTCAGAGTTTAATTGTGATTAACAACCAACAAAAACCCTAATGTAATTAAACTGTTGCAAACCCCTCTGGAAACATCTGCATTAGATGTAATGCCTGCTGTTAACAACTCTTAAATTGAATTAAAAACATTTACAGGGCTTTGCTTCAGTTTCATTAAACTTGTTTTGTTTAATTCGAAGAGGTGCATCACTGATCTGGGCAGCGACGTGAGAAGGTGGTGATAGGTAGATCCAAGCTGGTGTGTGCGTTCTTGCCATAACTCTCCCCCTTTTCTCCTACAGGCCGGAGGACTTTCCCCAGGAGTTACTTCCCACAGGAGAACCTGTTTCAGCTTGTCCCTTCTAGCCGAACCAAGAGCTTTAATGGGGACAGCAAGCTCAGCACCTTGCAGTACGATGAGTACAGGCCCAAATGGTGGAACAATTGTGAAAAAGGTCTGCAGGTCTTCAGCACCTCCCCTACGAAAGCTAGGAACTGTAAGTGAATCAAAGCCATGAGTGTCTGAGGTCTTGGTACATCTGCGTCTCAACACAAAATTGAGTTACTGTCACCTGCTGAGTTAATGGACATCAGCTAAGCTAACCATGTGTGAATGCACCCTGATTCCATCACCAACACGAGGCACACTGTGCTAGCTTACGTCTCAATGCAGATGATTTAATACAACACACTGTATCTTACCTTGGCCTTCACTTGAGGGTGCATATGGGGTCAGCTGGTTTTCATTACTTGCTGAGTTGCAGAAAATTGCTTTTGTGTTGCAGTGTCAGTGTGCTCGCACAGCAGAAGCTTCCAGGAGACGTGGGATGCAGAAGCAAATGGTTCTAGAGGTTTTGCAGGCTGCTCTGGTATTGCAAGACTGCCCATACTGTAGGAATTGGTGCATTCTGGGCCTGTTCAGTGATGGATAACAACCTAGAACTGACTAGTGAGATAAAACTCTTTACTGGTCCCTGCCTGGGTTGCTGCTCAGCTATGCTGTATGCTGCTAACCACTCCTGTAGCAGAGGAAAGTTCAACGTTAGCTAAGAAAGCAGTTTCTAGAGGAAGGACGCTAAAGAAATACGACTTTTCTGGGACTTGTTTCTGCTTTATACTAATTCAGACTGGGAGACATCCCCCACACACACCAGTAGCACTCGTCCAATTAAAACTGGTTTGTCGTGGTGCCCGTGGGAGAGGGTGGCTCACTGCTTGCCTTGGTGAACTCATTGCAAGCCTGATCTGCACTCTGTAGGGTCAGACGGACCCTGATGCTGAAGTCTCCCTGCTGTGCTCTTTTTTCAACCCTCTCCTCTCTTATGTAGCCCTCCAGGCACCTGTGAACTGGAGGCTGGGGAAGCTGCTTGGAAGAGGAGCTTTTGGGGAAGTTTATCTCTGCTACGATGCCGACACTGGCCGGGAGCTGTCGGTGAAACAGGTGCCTTTTGACCCCGACAGTCAAGAGACAAGTAAAGTGAGTATGAGGGCAGGACTGCATTCTGCAGCGTGGTGGGGGATTGTGGGCTGGAGGCTGAGGGTGGAGATGGCGGCGGGGTCTGTGTCCCTGATGGAAGGCAGCGTGTAAAGACAATGTGTGGTGTTTGCCCTCTTCGGCATTGTCCCGAATGGCTTGTGGGACCAGTCAGTATGCTCTGGTGTCTTCTCTACCTCCCAGTTCCTTGGTCATGTTGGGCCGCTCTGTCTCGGGTATCATCTCCTGCAGGTCTGTCTGTTCTTCCTTAATTTTAGCCTTCTTGCTCCCTTCACCTTCTTCCTGTTCTGGGCTCTGCATTAGCTTTGCCAGTGTCTTCATTCACACCTTTCCAGAAAAACTCTTTGAGCACAAGCAAATGAGTAAAACCTGTCTCAAATCCAAGCCCCTGTGTATCCCATCTCTTTGTCTTCTTACCCGTCTCTTCAAACACTGGAACAGGCTTCCTAGAGAGGTGGTTGATGCCCCAAGCCTGTCAGTGTTTAAGAGGCATTTGCCCTTAACAACATGCTTTAACTTTTGGTCAGCCCTGAATTGGTCAGGCAGTTGGGCTGGATGATCGTTGTAGGTCCCTTCCAACTGAAATAGTCTATTCTGTTCTATTCTTCGGGCAGCACTCCTCATTTCTGAGCCTTATGTGGCTGATGTCCTTATGTGGGCAGCTTCACAGGTGCTATGAAAAGAGTGCTCAGCATCGAGAAATATTTGGATAATATTGCCAAAGTAACCATTCCCTTTCGTTATGAAGCATGTCTGTTTTGTTGCAGGAGGTGAATGCCTTAGAATGTGAGATTCAGCTGCTGAAGACTCTCCGTCACGACAGGATAGTGCAGTACTATGGGTGCTTGCGGGATCCTGAGGAGAAGAAACTGTCTATCTTTGTTGAATACATGCCAGGGGTAAGTGTGGTTCCTGCTAAAGATTATCCTGAGAGACAGAGAACAGATTTAGACTGCCCTGGAGCTTGGTGAAATTTGGATCTGGAGTTAAACTGTTCAGCTGAGCTACTCTATATCTGATGAGCCAAACCAAAACAGTGGATGCATCCCTAAGGCTTGGGAAAGCTTAGGTTGTGAGTCAGATGTCACAGTGAAGCCCCTCAACGTGCAGTGGGTGAAATCAAAAGCCTTGAAGGCAGGTTTTAGGTTTGAATCCTGGAGCAGGGTGTGTTCACAGTCTGGAATCTGAACTTGGTGAATGTGGGACATGATCCAGATCTGGCTCCAAACACTGTGGCCTGAGCCCATCCTTAAGTATTTATTGCAAATCCCTGCAGGAAAAGCTAATAGTACAACTGTCCACCCACAGCTGTCACCAATTATTTATGGCTTTCAGCACGTGTTTATTGGAAACAGTGTTACTCACTTGTAAGTCTTCTCCTGTTCAGGACAGAACTTTTTGTTGGTAGCATTATCCTCTCATGCAGGAGTGGCTTCAATTTGTGACTTTGCTGATATAGGATGAAATAGCCCTAGGGAAAAAGAAGATCAGAAAGCTTTGAGAGAGTCTAAGCAGGGGCTGGAGAACGTACGCAGATTAGTTGAACATCTCTTTCTCTGATTGCGAGCATGTGAATTACATCAGCCAAAGTCATCGGTTGGTATAAACCAGCATAATGCTATTTACATTGCCGGAGGATCTGGTCTCCTAAGTCCCGCCTGTCCAGCTGGATTCATTCCCCAGAGTGTGGGACAATAAACCCTTGTTTATACAGAGATTTGTAAGGTCAGAAGGGACTATTAAGTCATCCGGTTGCAAATAATCTTGGTCATTAGCAAATGTGCTAGAAGCTCTCCTAACGCATCTTGCACGTGAGTAATCAGGTGGACTTCCACATGTTTGAGTACCTTCCAAGCCCTGTCCTCCCTCTCTCCTTGTGGGCAGGCATCTCGCTTTCGGGCCTTATGGCGAGGCATGGACCCGGAGGAGCAAACCCCGGGAGTTTCAGCAGTTCCCTTGCCGCTTATTCTGCAGTGTGCCGATGTTTGTTAGCAGCCAGGAAACCAACATTTGATGCTGGGGCAGTGTCCAGCAGGGCTGGAAGTTGAATGTTTGTTTTTTTAATGATAAACCAGAGCTCTGACCAAATACAGATTGACTTTTGTGCTGCAATGACGGCTCATTTCACAAAAGCAGCACAGGGCTTTCGTTTCCAAGGCCAGTGGAAGTGAATGAGTTCCCAAACCTTGCAGGACAGCAGCTCCACAATGCTGGGTCTGGCCAAGCTTCTGATTTAACACAGCCAGCTTGGCAAAATCTTCACGGGGCCAAGCTTGGGTGCACCATTAGCCTGGCATTCTTATGACTGCCTCCATTCAATAGCTGAGACTGTATTTTCTGTCCTGCCCTGCCCGTAAACCATTTTTTTGAATTTATGCTTGGAAACCAGAATGGTCTATTTGATCACAGGCCTTGAAGACCCTGTTTCCCCTTCTTCAGTATCATGTTTGATGTCCTCCATTCAGGGAGGCCAGGATTAGAAAGCTTGTTTGGGTTGTAGGTGAGGGAATATACCCTGCATACAAGTTGCACATAGGGGTAATTTCAGAGCATCTTGGGTATCTTCAGCAGCACTGTGAAAGGGAAAGGAGAGGCCTATCAACAGGATCACCACCAACCTCAAAAGAAGGCCAAAACAGTAGCTGGGCAGAGCAACAGCAGAGGTGGGTGGATGTGGAAAAGCTGATAATAGTTTGAGTGACTGACTTGGAGCAGAGTCCCACTGTTCCCAGAAGAGGAGGACTATGGCAATCTTGGATCAACCCCAGAGCTGCAGGACAGGCAGAAACAGGATGAGTTTTCCCCTCCTACTTTTCAGCCAACCTGAATGCTGGAGGTAGATCTGGGTGCGACCTCTCTGATTGAACCCCAAATCTGCCTCTGGTTCATCCCTGCTAAAACCCAGCTCTGGCATAGTGAGGGACATCATTTCGAAGTGGACAGAAAATATAACTAAAACCAAGGGGATCAACCTCTTGCAGATGATAGATGTCTGCACCCCTGCTTCCTTCCCTCTTTGATCAATAAAATCAAACCAGTAGGAGCCTGCATGCCTGGGTCAGAAATTCAAGTCTACCAAATTGTCTACCCTGGGTCTTCTTTTGAAGCAGTCCCATGTGGTGCTGATCATGTCCCTCATGAGTCTGTCTGCCTCATGGCAGTGGGTAGTCCTTGCTGTGAGAAGTTGTGGGGGCAGGCTTCATAAAGACTGACTCATCAGCTTGGCCCTGAAAAACTGGTTGAGTTGATCCTCTCACTTGAGTTGTAACTCCTCATCAGTTTGGTCCTTCTCCATGAGCTATTGGTGACGTCCAGCCACTAGAGGGGGAAAAAGATCTGTAGCGGTGGCAAAAGGTAGAACTGATACCCATCAGAGACCATACCTCTTTCTCCACTGGAATCTGGGACACTGGGGACAAGTCCTTGCTCCATTCAGCACTTAATGGATTTTTATCTTGCTGTTTCTACAGCAGAGGTTTGGGGTTTTTCTGAGCTGGAAGGTAGAGTGGTCAGGAAAGTTTAAAAAGTCACTGTGACATGATGCATCTGGTTCTGCTGGTCCTTATAGTTGATGTATGTTGTTTCTTTGCAACAGGGCTCAATAAAGGACCAACTAAAAGCTTACGGTGCTCTGACCGAGAATGTCACACGGAAGTACACCAGGCAGATCCTGCAGGGAGTCTTCTACTTACACAGCAATATGATTGTCCACAGGGACATTAAAGGTTAGTAGATAATACTCACATAAGAGAGGCTTATTGCTTGCTTGGATTTGTTCAACCCAACTTCCCCCTACCCCAGTAGAAATTCTTGTGCAAAACATAGTGCTGGGGTCTGGTATTTGAAGTATTTTTGCCCCTGGCCTTCACCAACTTGAACCATGAGAATCTTGAACAAGCAGCTGAAAACAAAATCTTGTGCTGTCTTCCTGCTTGGGAAGCCCAGAATAAGTACTCTTGAGAGGGATTATTGTTAACTGCCCTTACACATCTAAAAACCTGGTGTAACATACCCAAGAATTGAGAGGCCCTGGCATTCAGGGGGATCTGAGGCTCTGTTCTGCTGTCTGCAGGAGGGGAGGATGATCTGTTGTCTCCCATTCACTGCTCAGTTTTGGGAAACCTGCTGAGACTATCCAGGAGAGCTGATGGGAGTCAACCCTCTTGGAGAGCCACTGTCTTAGGAGAGGCGGGTTTTGCGTAATGCTGAGTCCAGACCCATCAAGGCTCCCTCATGTCCAGCTCTTTGCCTTTGCCCTTCCTGTTCTCCTCACTGTAGCCACTTCAACTCGGGCTGCTGCTTCATCTCTTGGGGTTTTTGTTTTTGCTTTTCACCCCTAGGTGCCAATATTTTGAGAGACTCTGCTGGAAATGTGAAACTTGGCGATTTTGGGGCCAGCAAACGCATCCAGACCATCTGCATGTCTGGGACTGGGATTAAATCTGTCACGGGAACACCATACTGGATGAGCCCAGAGGTTATTAGTGGAGAAGGCTACGGAAGGAAAGCTGACGTGTGGTAAGGAATAGAGTAGAAACCCCACCACTGCTGCTTAAACAATTGATCCCTTTGGGAAGTTGGAATGGGAGCAACAGGTATAGCTAGTAGTTGGAGGATGGAGCAGTGCAAAGGATGGAAATGGGAGCTAAATGTTAGGATCAACTGTGCAGATATCCAGAGGGAGCATGTTGTAGCTGAAAGTCCCAAAACAGAAGCACTCAAAATCACAACTTACTTTTGGAAGCTTTTATGATGTCTGAGGGCCATGCGCAGCTCGACCCCGTAGCTGCTCTTTAATTCTGTAAAGCAGGTTGATAATAAAGTTTGCTAAAAGAGCTGTTGAGTTTTGGTGGCCCTGATTTTAGGTCAGCTAAACCTGGCTCGGAGGCTCAGGGGGATCTTGTGCGGTCTCTCAAAAACTGCTGCCGGGTCTTTGCATGTGGCTCAGGCATGAAGACAACCAAAATCATTGGCTGCTTGTGAATGTTTTGGTCTGTGGAGATTCACAGATCTCAGCTGGAGCCTAAAAGAGTTGGGATAATGCTATTAATCCTCCCAATAAATGGGGAGGAAGCACTGTTTTTGCAGTGTACTTTCCATTTGGTGCTCAGGCAAAGTAGGGTCAACAAAACCTAGTCCCTCCACCGGAGGCCTGGAGGGGGAAACCTAGGAAGTCCTTAGCAGGCAGCCCTGCACCATCTGCTCCGGCTGATGGAAGGGTTCAATTTTTTAGGAGCAACTACGAATGGAGGTGGCAGATAGGGTCCCTGCTGAGACGACGACTCCTCAGCAAGCACAGGGAAACCTCTCAGGCTCTTTGCTGCCCATCTGACGTGCTCCTTCTCAGATGCACGTTGGAGATGAAGTTGGATGTAGGTGAACACATTTCATTCTGGCTCAGCTTCCTGGGGAACTACGTGCTATTGCTGAAACCACAGTGTCTAAATTTGTGCCAGGGTTTCCCTTCAGGGCATGCTCCGATAAGGTCTCTCGCATGCTTTTATGAAACTTAGTATCTGCCAGTTAACATAGGCAGAAAAGCCACTAGCTGTAGGGCAAGGCTTGCAAGTTCACTCTCGCTAGTGGGAGCGGAGAGCTCTGTGCCAAGGACCTGTGAGCTTCAGGGGGCCATGAGTACTGGAGATGTGCGCCCATCTCGCATGTGGGTTTGCTCCCTGCACAGTCCGTTCCAGGCAGGCGCAATCCCAGAGCCGATTAGACTTCAAATGCACAGCCACCCCAGTCCCTTACCCGCTGTCTCACCCCTGCGTGCTTGGCGTTGTTGCAGGAGCGTGGCCTGCACCGTGGTGGAGATGTTAACGGAGAAGCCGCCGTGGGCAGAGTTCGAAGCCATGGCGGCTATTTTTAAAATCGCCACCCAGCCGACCAACCCCCAGCTCCCTGACGGCGTCTCGAACTACCCCTGCCGCAACTTCCTCAAGCAGATCTTCGTGGAGGAGAAGCGGAGGCCGACGGCCGAGGACCTGCTGAGACACCCCTTCGTCAACTGCGGGCTCTGAGCCCCTGGCAGCGGGGATGGGGAAACGCCGGCGGGAGGGGGGTGGCCGCCAGACCCGCGGTCTTTTGCGCTCTGCGGTTCAGACCTCCGCCCTGGGCTGTCCTGGCGGTGGCCCCCGCGGGGCCCTTCTTGCTTGGCACCGGCTCCCCCCCCCCC